>NC_056736.1:325038742-325058742 GCF_019279795.1 Protopterus annectens
AATATCTTCCTTTTGTAGGAAGTTGCAAATGATGTGAGAGAAAATCATTTTATTACAACAAGAAAAGCATGGCAGGCCACTAAGCACTCCAAAATTACTATCCAACCAGGAAGTATTGCAACACTCTCCTTAGACCTGTTATTGGGGAAAGCATAGAACACCTTAAGTAAAAAGATGTCTTTTCAGAAAATTACTGGTGAGGCAACTCTTTGCTGATGAAATTGAGACTAATGAGGGATATAAGCCATTGCCTGAAAGTCTGACCTAACAGAAGAAATGGAAGAATAAGCAGCAGGTAAGGAGGAACCTAGAACCAGAAAGATGACAAGAGTTCTCCAGTTTGGGTTACTACCTTTACAGATGTCCAAAGTGAGAATTGTTTATAATAACATGACATTTTATAA
This sequence comes from Protopterus annectens, assembly GCF_019279795.1. Taxonomy (NCBI): domain Eukaryota; kingdom Metazoa; phylum Chordata; order Ceratodontiformes; family Protopteridae; genus Protopterus; species Protopterus annectens. The sequence goes on from NC_056736.1 coordinate 325,039,147, forward strand.
TGTAAACAATATGCTCAAACAGTGTAAACAACTGCACTACACATTTTTGCTGAAATTAAAGCTGACTTTTATAGGATCAAAGGTGAATACTAGGGTAACTTTCATGAAGGGCCATCTTAAGACTAGCCAACAACCTTAAATTAGAATTAAACCCTCTACCTTGTGCCTATTACGTAAAAGCCTTAACCATTATGCCAGGCTTTCCCCGTATAGAATTTTATTATATGATATCATATTAAGGTGTTTCAGATAGAGAATAATTGCTTCATGGAACATTTAGAAGAAAGTAATAAAATATTTCTTGTCCTAAAATCGCAGGACCTTTGCAATTGTTAATGTCTTTTTGCAGGCACAGTTGCCCAGATAGGGAGTGCCCTGCCTAAAAAGGGGCAGGTGGTAGTTCTAACTCCAATATGTCATGATAATGTAAAGGAGATTGAGAAGTTCAATATTAAATAATGCAAAGGATTAGTCATGCAACCAATACCAACTGGTAATCAAAGATATGCTTTCTATGATGACAAACTTTTCCTTGAAAACTGTAAGCGCTGTTGGCAAATTCACACAGGTCAAAGTAATTAAAGGCAAACTATATTTCAAATATTTCCATTGATTAGCAATGATCCTGCTGTAACATAGACTCCTAGGTGAATCTTAAAACAGTTATAAACTACTAAGTTTTTTTGCTTCTCTTAACCAGTATTGATGAGTGTTTGGTAGAATTATGGTAATTTGTTACTTAGTAACCATTTGGGGTTTTAATTTCCCATGTAGACAGAAATCAATATAAAAGTGGCTGACTAAGGCAACTATAATGTGAGATCATGAGGAGATATTCCTGTTTAGCTATCATAAAGGGTCATGAGGTAATATGTAATTTCAACATGAATTATAAAGATGGTGTATTGATGCATATTAATAGTACTCATTGGACTGAAGATGAAGAAAAAACATCAAATAAAGAATGAATATAATGGTTATTAACAGAACCTACATCAGAAGGGGCACATGAATACTAGATAAAGTTTACAACCCAATTGTAGATGTTCCTCTTTTCTATGCAAACGTGTGAGAGGGTGACAGTATTTGTAAAAGTAAAAAACTGTTCTCATTGTAAAAAAACTTTAATGTGGCCATGAATGCAAAAAGTGACAGGACTTACCCATCTTCAGAAAACCCTATCAGAGCCTATAGAGTTATTAAGTAGGAAGCTACAGAATTGGGATTAGTAGACATATGAAGGGTTCTGAACCAACTGGAAGAACAATTTATGTACGATAATGCAGTGGCTAGTCTTCTAGTAGGAACAACTGGGTCTTGTTAATAGGAGGCATTGGAACATTCAAGGAGAGAAAGCAGAGGCTCCAGTATGAAATTATACAACTGTTCTTTCAGAATAGGAAACTGGTGGGAGGTGTACAAGCAAGACAGCAAGAGGACTTGACCTAATATCAAAGGACACGCAGCTGACAAAGATTAGAAAAAACACAGGTGTTTTTAGATAGAATTGAAGTTAAGGAGGACAGAAAACAATCTAGAAGGCCTCCAAACAGAAAAAGACAAATGGACATTGCTAATTATTATAGACTCTTCATGTGGGGATAGGTATCCTTGGAGATATATATCAACACAGCCTTACTTACATTATACAAGTCACTGTACTCAAAGCAGGAAGCACATGAGGATTTGTGGAAAGCAAGATTGAGGAACCTTTGGGTTAGGCATCCCTTTCTCAATTTTCTGAGGAGCAGTGCCTGCATCTGTCAGCCCCTATCATGCAATAGGGGTCACTGATAGTGTTGTCTAAAGGGAAGTCTTCTGAACCTTATCGTATAAACACAGAGACTTGACAGCGTACCTCTCAACCTCTAAGCCCAAAAAAGCCAGACAAAGACAAAAATAATGAGGGAGTTGGGGACAAAGGCTTCAAATTAAGGGCACATTGTACATATAATTAAGTATAACTGTTGCCAGAATAACAAGTTTTGTAATACCATACATTTTCTAAGAGATATGAAGTCTGAAATCCAAATGGATGCCATCATTTATTGTCTTCAGTCCTTAATGATTTGCCAGAAAAATCACAAATTTAATGAGGAACAAAATAAAAATATGAGGCAGAAATCTGGACCTTGTGCAAAAATGTGGATAATTTAGAGGAATGACTGGCAATATCTTAACCCCGTCCTAACTCCAGTACTAACCTAACTGTGCTTCAAGAGGATGCCAATTTATTCATGCCTCAAAGCTACCTACAGTAACGAGGCAACCCAATATAGGGAAGGATGTAAATAGATATGGTATTTATAGGCTATTTTCACCAGTTTAAGCAGATATCAAGCTCTGTGCTGTGGTCTTAGTGCATTGGATAAAGAGGCTTCTTCCCTCTGTCATCCTTCTTACCCAGATTGGGTTTGTCTTAGTGTGTGGGCAGAGATGACATACAGCTATGGTCTTTACCCCACTGATGTAAGATACAGGTCTGAGCTCTGATTATTGGGTAAGCTTGTAACTGTCTGGAGATTGTTAGCCTAGTATTAACCTATGTTCAGATGCAGACAAATTTTGCATACTGCAGATATACTTTTAAGGAATGAATGTACTCCCAGAACCTGAAATGGCCATCTTAATATAATTTAAAAAGGCACTGCACTCTATTACAAGGAGCTATTTATGGAAAGTCACAAATGGCTTTGGATTCCCATCTGTGCCACTGCTGTCTCTATGTTAATAAAAAAGACAATTTAAGTGCCATTTAGATAACAGATCAGTACTAGGCAAGGATTGTCTCCCCTGACCCCATGTTTCGTGCTGCCCATTCTGACTCTTAACAGATTGTGACTGCACATGGTCATAATGTTAGTCTGGTCACACTAAAAAGGAAATTGCCCCATCTGCATGGAGTACCAAGAACTTGAAACACATAGCTATTTATCTCCATGCAAACTCACTTATTATATTGGAGCCTAACCTCAGACCTAGTTGGAAGAAGTTATTCTTTGGGCAGATGGCTGGAGAAAGATAGGACTCTCCATAATGTTGATGATTTTGTCCGTTTTGACCAATCGCAATGTCTCAGACCATAAATAGTTAAATAAAAGAAATGTCTTTGTAAAAAGTTATGTCTGGAATGAGGAACACAGAAGGGGTCTCTGGAATGGTCTATCAGCCAACCATGCTTAGGCATCCCACATTATAAAATTTTCAGACACCATTCTGTTACATTAGCTGCCTTTGAGCAACCCTATAGCACTCATAATATGTGAAGACTTGGAGGCTAATGTTCTAAGTATACAATCCTTCTGCCATTATCTGGTACCCTAACTTTCTTACCAAAGCCTTTGGGAGTGTCTCACCATTTCAGCCACTTACCTTTCCTTTGGGGTACTCTACAAGTCCATATCCTCTGGATCCTCAGTACCTGTTTGCTGCTGACCACTTCTGAAGGCAGACAAAAAGGCACTGAAGGAAAAGGAATAAGAAAGCAGAGGCAATAGATGGCTATATGACATCTCTCTAGAGACAAAGAGTACTGTGGCTTTAGTCTATTTTCTGCATCTAAAAGTCATGTGGTCTTTACAGAATAATTCTGTTTGGAAATATTTGAGGTATTGATATACCACACCCAACATAATCAGTAGACCATTTCTCCTGCTGTTGAACCCAAATCCTCAATGAGCAGTAGGCAGCATTAGAATAAGAAGGTAATAGCCTGTCTAATTTGTCAGGTACTAATTCATAAAAATCATTTAGAGGACACAAAAGGAGACAGTTGATTTCTTTAACCAGATAAGTAAAGTAAGATACTGGAGTGCAAGAGACAGGTTTGGTTTCTCGGAGAGTTGTGTACACTTCTATAAATACTTTTTCTCTTTTCACAAAATGTGCAAGCATGCCATAGACAGACCTCTTCTAAGGTTTCTATGCTTTCATAATTTACATTGTTTGACTAATGGCTTCACAATAAGCACATTGTTGTTTCACTAAACAAGAGAAACATTTATAATCTCTTGTTATTTATATATAGCATCTCAATTAAAATGATTCATTAAAAGAAAAAAACATGTCGCACTTTTAGTTAATGATATTCACCTTAATCTAGCTCCAGCCACATCTAAGCATTTGTCAATAGCTTACCAAAACATTGCAGTATGAATATCGGACTGGTACAATTAAATCATAAGCTGAAAAATACAGCCCAAAAATACTCAAAATGATAAAATACCGGCTTTAGGATTCTTCCTGGATTTCCAATTTTAGTTCAGAAAACAACTAGATCATTCATAATAATTGGGCAATTAATAAACAAGATGGAGGAGTCCTAACCCATATTCACAAACAAGCTAACTTTATTTTTAATAGCACAAAATAATCTCCCAACTGGACACTATTTAAATAGTGCTTCTGTGTGGGCATTCTATCCTCTATGTATTCACTATATGCATCTCTTCCCCTGACACAGGACAACTGTCTGAAAGCATTCTTAAACATATTTTACAGTATGTTTGCCCTGATTATTAATGGGTTAACACTGTAGTGTTGGGTTGGGAGAGGTTTTAGAATATGTGTTATTCAGTGGCTGGCAGGTTCTGATTGCTGGTTACTTTTAAATAAGTTTACTTTGTAACATAGAATTGTTCTGAAGAAGCCAGGGAGTGTTCAGGGTAAAAGCACTTAACCTTTTATTTACTGTTCACACAACTGTTATTAAAACTGCTTTGCCTTTCCATTTGAAGTGTCTCTTTTTTGGATTTTTAGTCCTACTTCTTGGAAATATTTTACAGTATATCAAAACAGGAAATTGATTATCTCTGCAAACCTTAAATTTAAATGGAACTCATCACATAATAATCCACTGAATATATTCCTCAGCATCTACTGCCTTACTCAGATGATTGAGTCAGGTACTAGATTAAACCCTGGTAATAAAACAGGGTCTTAATTTTATCATTATTACCAATATACCCAATAAATTAAGCAATGCAATAACTCCAAATAATGTCCCCAGTGACTACAATCTGATTTTTTCCTTCTGGTCTTTTGAAAATTGCAAGTCTTTTCCTAGATATGTTATCTTCTACTCAGTTAGAAATACATTTGAATACCTCCTTAACTAGGAATTACTTTAGGTTAACTGGTCTAAGATTTGTAACCACATTGATCCAGTTTCAGCCGTATCTGTTTACCACAGTATGCTATCCTGATTTCAGGGTATATTGGCATACCCCCAAACCACTGCTATAGAAACATCCAGTGCTACACACATTGCCTCTACTTTAAGGACACTAATAAAATCGTGAAACATGACTTTGAAAGAATAGAAAAATGATACAGAAAACTCCACCAAATTTATTGATTTTCTAGATTTAAAATGCACCATTGGATTAAAGACCAGTGAAGCCAAATGTGAATATTTTAGAACTCTAATGCAACATTAAATATCCAATGCAAATTCTTTAAAACACTAAGTGGCAATAAGATATTCTCTAAGTCAACATGTTTGCTTTTACTGCCCCCCTAACATTATACTAGATATTCCTGCATATATGTGCTCCCCTCCTAACAACTTTCCACTACATTTAATGCTACAAACGCAGTCACCCCATTAGAGCCCTTAAATGAAATTCTTTTTTACCATGCATGCTTTTTCCTTTTAATAATTCTTATTAATTGAAAATAAAAAAAATACAACTAAACATATAAACAATCAACACCAACAAATTTACAAAGTCCATAATGAGTTCTTAAATTCTAAATAACTTCTATTAAAGAGTTACTATTTTTCTAACAAAATCACTTAATTTTATTAAAGAATTATAAGAAGTAACATTGGCGGTTCTCATTTTGAATGTTGACATTTTTCTTTTAGAAACCACATTTGCTATATTTATAAATTCAAAAAACAAAGAAGCTCTCTTTTTCCTTTTTTTGTTATAACTTTTCTAGTAGAAGCTAAAAGAGACCACATCAAAGGAGCTTGCGATCTTGGTATGGAGTCAGGAATTTTGAGCATTAAATAAAATTAATGAATTAGATAAAGAAAAATTATCAGACCATACAGCCTTCCAAAAAGGAGCAATTATAGACTTATATGAAATTCTTAAAAAATAAATAATAAAAAAATAAACCTCCTTGAGAGAATTATGTACAAATATAACCCACACTCCTGTTACTTACAGCCCTGGCTTATTATCACCAAGCCCCATATATTTGATTATCTCTCACTACCTACATTTTTTGTCATATCTTCAAGCATTCACTGATTATCCAATTACCTGAAGTTTCCCACCCACAGTGAGATAATCTCTGTCCTTTAGCAAAATTATTTGAAAAACATCTTTATCAACAATTAGTAGAATACATTCAAAAGTACAATCTCTTTACTAGTAACCATCATTGGTTTAGACCAAAATAAACTACCTAAAGCCATTATCTTGCTCTTACATAAGACATTTATGCCAGTATAGAAAGAGTTCTAAATCAAGCAATCTTTCTAGACTTAAAGGCAGTATGTGAAACTGTAAAAACTGTTGTGTTCATTGTTAAATTATTATATTGCATTTTCCAACACAGTCAGTCAATGTTTCAAAAAATTCCTCTACAACAGAACTTTTTACATTATTAGGCAGCATCAACTTTCCTTTTCAGATGCTGTCAGTAATGAAATACCATAAGGGTCTGTCTTAGGCACTCTAGTCTTTCCACTATATGTTAGCAACTTTTCCTGGAACTTATCCTCACTCAGTATTCTGATAACATAATGAATTATGATTGGGTTTCTGATCATAGCCGGCTTAGTATGTGTTTGAGACATGGATGCCAAGAGAAAAACCTTAAAAGCAAAGTGCGATTGGTGAAGCTTCATCCATGTCGAGAACACATAATAAATGTTTATGATTGGAAACCTGATCATAATTCTTTGCAGTGCATGGAACTTTATCTGCTCTGTTTGCTACTATTTAAAAATATCTCTTAAGTAATTTGCTGCATTTCAAAACCATAAAGCTCTTAGCAAGTGCTATCAGAAAAACAGCGTAAGACATTCTGTTATGTTACAAAAAGTCACAGACACATTACCAACAATGACAGCAGACAGAAACAGATATGTTTTTATTCTGTGGCTGTCATTTTCTTGCCAGTATCTGATTTTAACAACGAAAACAGAGGGCGTTTAACATTTGTTAAGATTGGAGTTTACTTTATAGAAGTGCTTAACTTATTTGCGTTTTTCTGGATTTTGCAGCATAAACGCCATGCTTCATGAGCTACACAGTGTTTATTATGCCTCACAAAAGGCAAAAGTGCTCAACATTTGTCAACAAACTTACACAATGACCTTTTCTTCTTATTTGGAACTGGTTGCTACAAAAACAAAGGTTCCAAAAATCCTTCTAAATTTTCAGTAATCTTACTTTGTACTGCTAAAAGACTTGCAACAAGCATTATCCCTCACATTACTGATCCTGCAGTTAATATAATCCCTTTCACAAAAGATCAGATAAATCTTATGATTTTACTTGATGGCACTTTATCTTATCATAAATGTATTGACTCAGTAATCTCTAAAGTTTTACATCAGTTTAAGGAGGCCTACAAGTTCTGCAATCTGCTTACTCCAAAAACTCTCTAAGCAATTGCTATTGATGTTTTGATACCTATAACTTAATATGGGCATTCTTATAATTCATCTATCTAATCAAACTATCTCTTCACTTCAAGCTATGAAAAACAAGATAGTATGGTTTATTTGTCTAAACCACTCTAATTAACATCACTGCAATATAATTCCCAAAGCAAAATGGCTTTGGTACCATCTACATGTTTCTATCAGTTGAATACTTTTACTTACAGAATCCTCAATGGAAGATCCTGCCCTCCACATTCTAATAGATTAATAGTACACAAGCATTCATCTACTCTGCAAGACAACTGATGCATTAAATGTATTAGGCCTCCATTCACCAAAGCGACCTGTGAGAAGTCTTACTGCAAGCTGGGCCCTTCAACTTGGAGTAATCTTCCCTTTGGTATTACTACTTTGCAGGATCTCCATCTATTTAAGAAGAAATCAAATAGCTACTTGTGCAAGGAATATAAATGCTCCTATTTTAAAGACAATGCATAATTGACATTTCATTTATGTGCAGCATATAACATCTTCCTTTAAAAAGCAGTGTTAATTTTGTCATCAGAGGTGGTATATTTAATTAGCAGGGGTGCGGAGTTGCAGGGAGCAAGCTCCCCTCCCCATGCAAAAATGTAAAATAAAAAAAATGTTTTTATTTTTTTTTATTTTATTTTTGAAGTTTCAAAACTTCAATCATATGGTTTCAGCCATATAATGTTTGAAGTTTTGAAACTTTGATAATCTGATAGGGACCCAGCATTGGGATATGTTAAAAAATTTAAAAAAGTATGTTTAAATGAAGTAATGAGATGTTATCAAGAAAAATTCTCTCATGGAAAAAAAGAATTGATGAAATAGAAAATGAGCGAAAGGTGTGGCAAAGAACAACATGGTACAATATTATTATGCTAATCATTGGGCTGAGCTATTAAATGAAAAAAATGTAAAGCTATAAAAGTACAGAAAGCACGGTGCAATAAGAAAGAGGAATATCAAGATTTTATATGGAAATTAGTAATTAATAAATTGCCAGTAAAGGGAAATATGCCATATAGAAATTAGCAAATGAGTTTTTATATACTGTGCTAAAAAAAAGACTCCAGAATATGTTTCTTACTATGTATAATGGTCGCAAAGTTATGGGAAAAATTCTGTAAAGAAAATTTCTTTGAAAATATAAAAGAGCTAAATGAAATAAATATGGATATAATTATGTATGGATAGTAGAGTAAAATATTATTTTATATTGTGTCAACCATTTGGAATGAAATGCGTTTAAGGGTAAATAGAAGCTAGCAGTAATTATGAAGAAGATTAGATGGTGTTTGTGGAAAAAGGAGTGTGGGTTAAATAAGATAATGAAGGTAGAAGTTTAACATAATAATGAAAAAGATATCTGTGATTGTATGACAGTAATTGAAAGGAATGTAATTTGTACACTGTATAAATTTGTAAATATATAAATATGTAAGTTTGTAAATAGTATTGTACACAATTTTTTAATAACCTACTCTTTTTGATTGGTTCTGTAGGATCTTGCACATCCAACTTAGCTACAACCAACTCAAACAGATGGGGTCTCTGTTTAATGTCTTATCTGAAGGACATTGTTGTTTACTATTTTTGTGTTTTCTTGTTATGTTTACTAATGCTCTTTGGTATTTATTGTGTGTTGTTACTCATGTTTTTGCTTGCTGTATGTTGTATTGCTTTATGGCCCAGATACACACTAAAATTAAACTTGTACCAGTCCTCTAGCCCAGTTAATAAATAATGACAAAACAATATAGTTCAGAGCAATTGTTTTTACATGCACCTGGAATTTGGCTCTTCCAAATAACTGTCTAGTAATGACCTTTTGCTTTTTTCTTAATCATTCCCCTCTGGTGCCTCCCCCTCCAAATATCTGCCTAGTAACAACTATTTGCTTTTTTCTTAATAGTTCTCCTCTGCCCCCCCAACCCATGTCAGGTGTGAGTTTACTTCTACCTCCAAACCAATGGGTGCCATTTTTAAAATATGTAGTCCTCCCCTGCTGTCCTCACTTTGTCTACTTGCTCTAAGTGTATTATTTTCAACTATTTGTTTTGTGGTGTGATTGTATACATTGTAAATGCATTTTTTCAATTATGTGCTGTACATTGTACATATAATTGCATTATGAGAATGATTACTACTTGCTGTGTGTACTTCTACTTTTGAGCTGTTTAAAATGTTCATTGTTTAGTAGTGTAACATATTTTCTACCTGACATGCATTATTATGCAATTATGCTTTGTGCGAATGTTTTCAGCTGGTCAGTCTGTACTTCTACGCAAAATTACTTGACTCAGAACTGTTCTAAATATCTATTCCAGTTAGTAGCTTCTGTATTCTACTCTCTCTTACTGTATGTACTGGAGGCTGTGTATTTTCATTAAATACAATTTAGTGAGTTGCTAACTTAGGTTTAGCAACACTCAATTTGTCTATTTTTTTTTTTTTTGCCTTAAGGTGCCTAGATGTTTGTTGTAGCCAGTAATATATATAGGTTCATATGTAGGTACTAGGCTATTGGCCCTAAGGCCTATACGAGCCTAGCCAAAAAGGTACCCTGGCTTTTGCCACCCAAGAAAATTATTTTCCTGTGCCCCTGTCAAGAAGAATGACAGAAGTGATCCCTGGGGTGAATTTCCTATTACCCATCCAATCATCAAGATTTTTCTTGAAGAGTGCTAATGAGGAGCTCTGTTTGACATAGATAGGTAGTCTGTTCCAGAGTATGGAAATAATATTTCTTATATGTTGCAGTAATACATATTTCTTATATGTTGCATTATATTGATTCCTACAACCGAAATAATAGTCTACAAATAATACTACTGTGTTTATTTAGTAGATGATACTGCTCTTCTACAGTTACTGTTTATTTTTCTTCCTGTTTTTACTTACAATTATGTTTCCCTGTTGCTGTTTTTCTTAGTCATAAATTGTTGTGCATTCCCAACATTCCCAACACTGCTATAGCTCCTTTTGCTGCACAAAAATCCAACTTTGTGAAACTTAAAAGATATGTGGAGTTTATGCTTCCTTGAGGAACCAAACACAATTATATGTATGTTTCATTACATAAAGGTTATTTTGAAAGCTGTATTTTATGATAATCCTTACCTTGCTAAACACAAATGCCTGAGCCAGCAGCAGGGATTTTTTTACTCTTTTTCTTCCTCCTCCAAAATGATTACACTATCTTGTACATGGTACTGGATTATAGTTTTTCCTCTAGTCCCTATAGTAATTTATTCACCAACATCTTTTGAATTTTATATCTTCCGTATAGACTCTTTTCCCAACTTAAATACATTCTGTTTCACTTTTCCATAGTTCTCTTTAACCATAGCCTTTTTACTGTATACATTTTATTTAGGCTCATAGCTGCTCATACCAAGGCAGTCCCACTAATATTTACAATAACAAGCGTTATAGCTTATTGGATAAATTAATTTACTACTAAGAAGCCAATAGTTCAGAGGATCTGATTGTTTTTACTTGCACATACCTGGAATTTGGCTCTTCCCACTCCTTTCATCCTCTGCTATGCTAGGATCCACACTGCTCCCCTACCCTACTCTCATTCCCACCCACCCACCCACATGCTCCTGGCCTTTATACCTAACTAGCCACTTCCCTAAGCCTCTCTCTCTCACACCAACCCCATTTCTATATAGCCACTCTCTTCCCACTCACTTCAATCCACATCACAATCTATCTTTACTCTGTCACCTCACTCACACAATACCCAAATTGTACAATCTCTTCAGGTTAATATCCCCTACCTAATTCCCCCACTCTAACCACAACCTGCATAAAGTATAGCCACTCCTAAATCCCTACTCACTCCTGTAAAGATACCTAGTAAAACTTCACAACAATACAGAAACACTATCCAAGCAAAATGTGGCCCTTAACCTTAACATTAATAAGCCTTGCCATCACCTCACACTTAACCTCCTAAGACTACACTAGCAACTCAAAATTTCAGACTATATCTCCTATCTGCCCTACCCATTCACAAGACAAGCTGGCCTTTTCAGTAATATCTCCTTCTATGACATCTCAAATCTTGACCTTGCCACATTCTGAGTGACACCACACCAACTAAACAACCCGTTTTCCTCAAAATATAGCACATCTATAATCAAATACCTAAAAACTATAATCCAAATAGCATCCTGATTCATAATTAGTGGAGACATGCACCTAAACCCTGGCCTTACAAACAATAACAACCCCCCTGCTACCAAACAAATAACATTCTAACCTTCCCCAGGCAATCAAAATATCTCCTTGTATTCAACATAAACATAAGGAGCATAATGAACAAAATCTCAGAGCTACAAGCTACCCTGGCCCTCTACTCCCTTGACATAGTGTTTCTCACAAAGACCTGGCTAAAACCACTAAACAATAATAATGACTTTGTTCCACCTGTTTACAATGCTCTTAGACAAGACAGAATATCCAGAAGAGGTGGAGGCATTGCTATTATCTTCAAAAACAACCTGACCATTGAACTGTTAGCCAACAAATAACCCAAGTTCAATAATGCAGAAACTATGTTCACTAAGCTGAAAACCAATTAAAAAAAACACAACATATAATCGGTGGTTATATACCCCCAACCAATAACATTAACACAGTAGAATCCATTCTAGACTGGACATCCCAAACGTTTCCCCAAGAAACAATCATACTAGGCGACGTTATTATCGACTGGTGCTCCTGTAACTCGCTCCACACCACTAACCACATTTACCTACACAGTTTAACTCAACTAATCAAAACCACAACATGGGTAGATAAAGCATCAAAAAAGGTGTTTATCCTAGAGAGGATCCTTACTAACAAACCATCTCAATCCTACATCTCATGCTCCCTCCCAGACACCCTCAGCGACCACCTTCCCACCTTTATAATTAGACACCAAATGAATCCATTATAATCCTCCACCCTGAAGCAAATCAGGTACACAAAGAATTTCAAACCCATGACTTCATATCTGCACTTAATCAGTGCAACTCAAGACCACTCTCATCTCTCCCCCTCAAAAGTGCTGTACACTGCTTCAATAACACTTTCCTAAACATTCTAAATCATTTTTCCCCTATCAGAACTGTAAGAACTAAATCTATGCCTCCTTGCTGACCAGAGATACCTGTCTACTACTAAAACAAAGAGATAAAGCATGGGACTCATGATATCAAAATAAAACTTAAACTAATAGACAGGCATACCAGGAACTAAGGAACAAATCCAAAAACAAATTAGGATAGACAAAAGGAACCACTATATAGGCATTCAAACCAAGCACAAAAATAACCCACAAAAATTCTGGGCTGTCATTAATAAAATCCTACAACCAGGAAAGACCAGTACTCCACCCCCTAACATTGATACCACCACTAATAATATTGCCACCCAGTTAACAAACACTTCACCATATCCATACTAGCCCTCATCAAGAATAGTCCTCCCACTTCACATCCAAACCTACCTTCTGTACTAACAGACCAAAACATCTTCTGCTTACAGCCTATCCCAACTAGCACAATATATAAATACCTAAATAGGCTTAACCCACAACCCTGACCACCGACAAATTACCTGCAGAATATCTAAAGATCACAGCCAAAGCCATCTCTTACCCAGTCTCCATGCTCATTAACCACTCTTTATCAGAACAACGCTTTTCTTCTCTGTGTAAAATTTTCACATATAATACCACTCCACAAATGAGGTAACTATGTGGAACTATGTAATTACTGTCCAATAGCCATTCTATCCCCCTTATCTAAAATCCTCAAAAAATGTAAACATTCCCAAATAATGCATTATCTCCTCACTAATAAACTGCTAACAAACACCCAGCATTGATTCCACCCCAATCACAGTACTGCCACAGCCCTTATTAGCTTTACCAACACAGTAAACCAACATCAAAACAATGGTAACCTAGTATCCACAGTATTCCTAGATCTCTCCAAGGCCTTCAATACTGTCTCCTATCCAAAACTCCCTTCTGCTCTCTCCAATCTTAATTTCAGCCACTCCAAAGTAACATGGTTTCAAGACTATCTAACCAACTGCCAAGTGGTAAAATGGCAAAGCTCCTTATCTCCCCTCCTGCCTGTTACTCTAGGGGTTCCCCAAGGATCCATTCTTGAGCCTCTTCTTTTCAACATCTTCACCAACCAACTCCACAAAGCTACCCAGAATGCCACTCTAGTCCAGTACCCGATGACTCCACTCTAATCTGCTCTGCCCCATCACTCCCTGAACTGCAGGAATTGACACAAGAGTCCTTTACTGCTGTTGAAACCTGGTTCACCAACTCTCAGCTAATAGTTAACCCCAATAATTCACAGCTAATGATATTCTATCCCACTAGAGCCTTAGACCCCATATCACCATTGACAATATTTGCAGCTAATAACACCCCTATAACACCTGTCCAACACACCAAATATTTAAGGGTTATCATAGATCACAACATGAAATTCAATATGCACATTGCACTGACAATAAAGAAAGTCCATAAAAAACTCAGAACCCTATATAGATGCAAAAAGTACTTCACCAATGACAGTAAAGCCACCATCACAAGAACCCATCTACTATCCAGACTGCTCCATGATTCCCTCATACTCATCAACCTAAACAAAGCAGACTTTAACAAACTAAACACCAAAATATCTAGGTTTGCTACTGACCCACCCTTCAGGACACATCACTGCATAGCAATCAAGCAGCTATCCTGGCTAGAATTACCCAGCCTGCTCACATATAACCAGCTACAATAGCCCACCAAATTCCATATTATCTCGACAGAGTTCCTGCTCTTCAAGGCCTACTTAATATCTGCTCTAACAATTGCCTGTTAAGATCCACCATTAAAGCACTGGCTGGCATAGGCAAAAGCAACAATAGCTCTGAGGACTCCTTGTTTTCCATTTCTGTTGCAATCCATCACTGTGGACATAAGGGCCACTGAAAAAAAAAATAATTTCAAAAAACTCCTCTGGTTCCATTATGTTGTAGTTGGTTATGTAATTGTTCTGACCCAGGGTAGCTTCACCTAATTAGATCATATCATACTTTAAACGTCTATGAAAACCTGCAACATCTCCTTTCTATACTCTTAATCAATGTGTGTTTACTTTACTATCCACTGATGAATGTGACCAAATGACTGAACAAAATATCCTTTCAACTGTATTGTTTATTGCAACACACTATATTCCTTATAGTATATTTACTTTTTTCTCCTTTCTTGGCCATACCACTGTACCTTATTAACCTTTTGACTCTGTACTGTTCTTTATTAACATGTGGATTGTATTTACTGTATTTGCTGTACTAATCTTTGTAGAGCTTTTCTCCCAGGGCCTCCACAGAAAATGGGATCCATGCCCAGTCTGGTTTTCCCAGTAAACAAATGTAAAATAAATAATAAATAAATAAAAATAAACAAATAAGGCTTACTGAAAACCAGCCAACAGCAAAAGTTAGGGTTTTAGATCACAAGTAATGTGCATAGGATGTGGGGTTAAGGACATGAATATGTTGTAAAAGTTTTGAGTATGCAAGCCAGTAAATATTCTGTTGGAATGCATATGCATTTGGGTAAATTTTGCTTTGCATTATGCTTATTTTCCATATTGTTCAGGTGTCATTTTTGTTCAAATTTTTTAATTTATTTTATAACACAATAACTTAACAGTAAAGTTTCAAGAAACTATATACAATGTCCATAACATTTAAAAAAAAACAATATACATAGAACACTTAATATTTCTCTAACAGATCAGGTAATTTTACCCAAGCAATTAAAGGAGGAATTATGTTGTTAGTCCTTGCTTTTACTCTTACAAATGTATTTCACAAGATGAATAAACTCATCTTTAAAGACAGGAGTATATTGAGATTTCCAAATTTTAGTAACAATTGTCCTTGTTATAGAGAGGATAGACCATAGTAAAAATGTTTGGTTTTTAGGAATGACTTCAGGAACAGGAACATTAAAAAGGATAAGAGATTCAGAAATTATACAGTTGTCATTCTATAGAGATTTACAAAGATATTTAAAGTCTAACCAAAATGGGGAAATTATTTTGCAATTAACAACCATATCTCTCCAGTCAGCATCAGGGTGTCCACATCTCCAGCATTTCATTTCATCTTTCTTGTACATTATTGCTAGTCTATGTGGGGTGAGAAACATCTATGTAAAACTTTCCATGTGTATACATGTCAGAACAGGAAAGATGTGGATTCTTTCACCGACCATAAACAAGGTTTTTTATCTTTTTCTGAGAATACTTGTTTATTAGAATACTTGTTTATTAACTTCACTTGAATAATTCCAGAAAGAAACATCTGTTTTGCTAAAATCATTTCTGAAAATTTTATAAATAACAAATATGTATGACATGTTCTTGGTTAAGCTATTAATAACTGTTGAGATAAAATCCAAGATTTTTAAGTTACTCTTATTGTATGCCTCTAATGAGGGTGCGAGCATAGTATGTATAAAATCCTTAAAAGTTTGGATGTCCAGGTAATTACAATTTTGCAGACTATATCTGCTGATCAAAAAGTCTGCAGAACTTATTTTATTAACTGAGAGAAATTGATTCCAATATAATAGGTCACCAGTTTTAAATTCTAACATTTTCTGAGTATCAAAAGATATCAAACATTCATTTGAGTAGGTAATAGGAAACATAATTATTAATAAAATCTTAATTAGTTGATTAGAAAATATAAGCTTTTTAAACAACAGCAATATTTGGTTTGTAAGATGTGTAAGAACAAATTTTGACCTTTCACTTTGAATGTATATTTTTAAAATCCATATAAAGATGTTTTTATGTATTTGAGTATATGGTTCAAGCAATGTGCTATTACTATTAAGAAGTAAGGCTTCATGTATTTATTTCCAATATGATGTATAAGAAGTATTATTCCAAAGCAACATTATGTTAATAAATGAGGAGTTTAAATAAAAATCAGTATTTGGAAAACTCATACCTCCTTTACTCAGGCGGCTGAGGTGGTACAGCGGTTAGCATTGCCGCCTCACAGCAAGAGGTTCTCCGGTTCGATTCTCGGCTGGGGTGCCTTCTGTGTGGAGTCTCCATGTCCTCCCTGTGGTCGCGTGGGTTTCCTCTGGGTGCTCCAGTTTCCTCCCACATCCCAAAGACATGGGTGGATTGGATACTCTAAATTAGCCCTAAGTGTGAGTGTGTGCCTTCTGTGTAAGGTTGGGTGCCAGGCTGGCAACTCGACACCGTAAAACTCCACTGCCAATCATGAGCGGACAGATGATCTGCTATGGTGATCCCTAACTGGGAAAACGCCGAAAGAACATAAAGAAGATACCTCCTTTATCCGACAGAGAAATTCTTGTCTTTTTTTTGGGATACCAAAAGAAGTTGAGTAAAAAGTTATCAATTTTCTGCTTAATTTTGACAGGTGGGAGGAATTATTAGAGCTTGGTCAATGAATAGGATTTTAGGTAAAAGTGTCATTTTGGTTAAAGTTTGTCTTCAAATGTGAAGAATAATCTGTTCCAACTGTCAGTTAGACTTGTAATTGAGTTTATAAGTCGTTGGTAATTAGATGTGAGTGATTTTTTTATTATTAGACTCAATAATGATCCTAAATATTTAATATGTGTGCCTTGCCAGTTTATATCTCTTTTTCATCTAAGTTTCATAGTAGCATTCTTATTCAATAGAAGTGTCTGAGTTTTGTTGTGACTGAATTTCAGGCTAGAGATGTTTCAAAGACGTCTAGATTATGTAATAGGTGATCTACTGAATTTTCAATATCATTAGAAGTTATTAGTACGTCATCAGCAAACAGGTGTATCTTGGGGGATAATTTGTCTAATACTTTATATTCTATAATGATGTCATTCTTTCTAACATAATTTGCAAGAGGCTCTATAGCCAGGGCAAAGAGTAATGGGGAGAGGGGGCACCCCTATTTAGTACCGCTTAATATTTTGATTGGGTTAGATAGATAAGATCCAATCTTTACACACAGGCTATATATTTTTAATTAATCCTATAAAGTTTGGAGAGAAACTGTATATTTGCAGAGCTTTAAACAGATATTTTTATTGCTTGATCATGTCTGGTGAGAGGGAGGATGCTGAAGAAGTGAACTGCTTCTGTTGTGGTAAGGATTGGATGTACACCCAGGTATCCCAGCCAGGGCTACCAGCACTGCTTATGATCCTCCCCTCCCTGCAGGATAGGCACGATCATGAAATAACAACACATTTCTTATTCTCCCCAGTCAGTTCCTCAAGCACTTAGCTGCATCATTATTTATCAAGTAGCCAAGATACCACAGGTCACTAATTAACTCTTTCTTAGCTAGTAATGCTTTTCAGTTTAACACACAACATTTGGTGTTAGAGAATAAAACAATACATGCTTCAAAGGCTTACCACTTGTCTGTGTGTAGAATGTAGGAATATATATTTGTCTTTTATGAATAAAAGTAGATTGCAGGCCTAGCAACTCTGGGTGATCATTTACTTGAGAGTTATGCATTTGTCTGAATAAAGCACCCGTGTTATATCATATTCCTCTTTTTTGTGGTCCTGTTTCTGCCTTTCATTCATTTCTCTGTGTCTCTTGATTTAATGACATATTACTAAACCAGAAAGTGTGTATATATGTGTGTTGAGGGGGCACAAGCATATATGCAGATATGAGCACATGCATACACTTGCGTGCGTACACACACACACACACACACACACACACACACAAACACACACACACACACAGCTTTATCTATTCTGTTCTCAGATTGAGGAGTCAATAAAAGTTAACACCTATAAAGTAAATAACTGGGAATGAGCACAATTGCACTGCTGGTTAATACTTAAGTGATCCAGCATGCAATATTTTAGGCTTGAAATAATAATACAGAAGGGATTTTTTTTCTCATTAGAACGTTCACTGCTTTGTGCTGTACAGTCAAATTGGTATCAATTTCTAAAGCAAATCTTTTACTTTTCTTAGGCCCCTCAGCCCTTTTCCAACTGTCAGCCTTGCCTGCTGGAGCCCTACTCACCTTAGTTTTAGCTGGTGGCCCAGCTTACCTAACCGATCAGGAGGAGACACCCTTCAGGGGGGGAATTCAGAAACAAAGATTTCAGAGTCCTGTCATTCTTACCACCTCCCTGAAAATGTTATTATTTTTTTAGGATCTGCATTCCCTGCCACCTAGCATTTTGCCAGGCTACCTGCACATTCAGACCTGTGGTACATTGGAGTGATATGTGCTAATGTGTCTTTCATTAAAAATGTATGTAGTCATTCCATTCTGTATGCACATAATAATGTAATTGAATGGGAATGGTGGATGCATTCCTTTCACTTATTTTGCTTGTGCATAGCACTAAAAGTGTTTTGTGAGATTAGGTGATAGTGGGGTTAGGGAAGTTGCACTTTCCTCCACTGCTAGTTATTTACTTATTTATTTTATTTATAGCTGAAGGGGTGTGAGTGGTGCAGCTTCCCATGTAGGAGATGAGTGCTTGCCCCTCTGGGAAACTGCTTGTTGCATGCTTTGTGTTTCTCTTTATCAAAGTCTTAATGTTGATGTAATGCAACACAAATGATTAACTACAGATATGTGTGTGTATATATGTGTATGTGTATTCTATGTGTGATGTATAGATCAAAATGAAGTCAAACTGCAATAAAACAATGTTAATGATTGTTGTAAATATATATAAAACTATTCTATTTTTTATTGTGAATAAAAGTCTTAGTTTAACTAAAGCTATTCATTTAAAAAGGCAGGAGTCTTGTTGTATTAGAGTAGATTCTCTCATTCTTGGTGGTTAATGAAGCAATGTGTAGTACATAAAAAGAAGGGCTTAAGTCACCCAGTTCAAAATTGTT
>NC_056736.1:325063742-325168742 GCF_019279795.1 Protopterus annectens
TCTTTTTTTTACGTTATTCGATATTTTACTACTTCGATCAATAAAGTTCAACCTTTATTGATTCGATGTAGTAAAATTTCCATAATGCGACTTGGGTAGCCTGTTATGAAAAAAAATAAGATTAATAACAAAGGTGTACTAATAGTATTGATAGGTGAGCAGTGGTGACATTTAACATGTAATAGTATTATTATTATGTGAAACTGATAATTGTTTAAGTGGAGTTTCCTAAGGACATACATAAAAATTCTACTGCTCATCCCTTACACAGAGCAAATAATAAGGAAAGGAAATCTTAAGCCAACATGAGCACTTAATAGGGATAGTCCCACTCTTCATGAGAAACCTGAGAAAATAGTAGAGGCTGTTTTGAATAAATTGATTACACTTCTCAAAATGAGTTTTGTTATGCTTCAAATTAGAATAAAAAGGTAATACTTTCTACTGTAAGGATTTTCATTATTTCAGAAGAATAAAATATTTTCTAGGTTCCTAAGAGCTAATGCCTCTGATCAGTTTGTCAAGAAAGTATGTTATTATATGTATATTTCCCCTTTTCTAATGGAGCCATATAACATGCTTGTTTGTCATTAATGGTATATTTATCCCAACCTCCCAATACCTAAACTAACAGATTTCCATCTGGCAACAAACATTGGGTCTGTAACCCTAATCAGTACTGATATCAAGATTTTGACCAAGATAACTGTACTACTGGGGTGATGTTAGTCACCCAAATAATCTCAGCTGCCAACACCTTTTAGCTATTTCACAGTTATTAGTTATGGTAATTCTCTTAGTGAGGTATTTCTGTGGCCTTTCTAGTTGTTCTAGATATCTTGCAAGGTACATGCCAAATGGGGCGTTGTACTCTATAATGGATCTGATGAGGGATGAGTAGAGAGGAAAAATGACCTCTTTTTTTCAGGAGATGAACCCCCTTTGTGATGAGGTGTGCCATGTAGAAGGATTTCCTGACTACCGTGGCGATGTAATTATCAAAGTAAAGACTGCTGTCCACCTGTGTCCCAGTGTCTCTTATAACACTTTCAGTGTTTAGTAGGCTACCGTCTATGTGGTAGTTCTTAGGTACAGTGTTTTTTCCCAAAGGGGATGACAATGGACTTCTTGGCATTGAGCTTGAGGCCATGACTTTGAAATCAAGCATCAGTCTCAGTGAGGCCCCTTTGTAGAATGTCCACATTATTAGGCGATTCTATTATGGCACCTAGTTAGCAGTCATCTGCGAACATCATTAGCCAAAGACCTGCTGTATTAGCCTGAACTTCTAAGAAGTAGATGCCAAACAGGAGAGAAGCCAGGACTGAGCCCTGTGGTACTTTAATGGTCTGAAGTTGGATTTGGAGTCAGCTACTTTCACTGTGTGGGTTCTGTCAGTGAGCCAGTGGGCCACCCATCTTGTGACATAGGGATTTATGCCCAGTCTAGTGAGTTTATCTATAATTCCAGAGTGGGGGATGGTGCCAAAAGCATTGGCAAGGTCAAGATAGGCTGTGTACACCACCTTACCCTCATCCACAGCTCTAGTGACTGCTTCAAAGAAGTCATTCACTTTTAGGAGACATGACTTACCTTTTACAAACCCATACTGAGTGGAATCCAGAGTTTGAAGGTTACCTATGCCCTTGTTTGTTAGCTCCAAGATGATATGTTCCATGGCCTTGCAGACCAGGCTTGTCAGGCTAATGAGGTGGGCGTTCCCAGGGTCCATGGTGGCACCCCTTTGTGGAGTGGGATAACCGTCGCTGTGTACCATTCAGTAGGCACAAAGGCTGAAGTGAAGCTATGAATAAACATGGTACTTAGGTGGGGTGCCAGTTCATTCTATAGTTTATGCAGAACGCAGCCTGGGATGTTGTCAGGTCCCATGGATGCTGTGTTCCTGGCCTTGGAGAGTGCGGTCTTTACTTGTGCAGCCACGATTACAGGGGGTTTGCATTCTTCCGGTATAGTGATAGGTGGCACTAAACCTGTCTGCCAGGATTGCACTGAACCTTGAACACTTGAGAGATATAACAAATAAGAAAGACACTAGTGCTTTGGCTAAACACGTACAGGCAGAAAATTCACAACACATTTTTAACTTCATGGTGATAGAAATAATTAGTAAAAACAATAGAGGAGGGGACATTAAGAATAAAGTGGAGGAAGCTAAACAGAAATGGATTCTGCAACTTCAAGCAGATAAACCCCCTGGGTTAAATAGTGCGGCCTCTCTAAAACCATTTTTGAAATCCAGACCTTTAAAACATTGAATAGTTTTATTTCATCAATTTTAAATGTAATGAATATATCTTTTAAAATAGGATATTTATTAGATACTTTATTTATTTATATATATTGTTACTATACTATATATGTATTGCTTCTTGTTTTTTAAATGTATCATATGATGTCACAGAGCATCAGTTCTCTGATTGGACGCACTTGGTTTTTAAAATTCATTGCCTTGATGTATGTTTTAATGAATCTGAAGAAGCGATCAGTTGTTGGATCGTAAAAGCACTTACTTTTGTTGTTCTATTAAAGTTTTGTTCTTGTGGAATCTGGAATTTGGAATCTGGAAGTTTGTGCAGCCGTGATTAGCCTGTTTTATTTTATTTTCTACTGTTGCTCTGAGGTGTAAACCGGGTGTTTATCCAGTCTTTGGACCTTTTTCTCTTTCATTGCACTGAACCTGTCTGCCAGGATGTTGGCAATATCAGTTGGTTCTGTATATCTAGTGCCATTGTGCTGTAGCTCAGAGAAGATCTGAGTGTCGCCATTGAGATTCTTGACATAGCTGTAGAATGCTTTGTGGTCACCTTTAGAATCAGTGGTGATTTTATTTTCATAACTAGCTTTGGAGGATTTTATGAGGGATCTCAGCTTCTTACTGAGGTTGACCAGGGAGCTCCTCCAATCATGGGATTTTACTCTTTTTTTGCAACAGCTTCTTCCTTCTGTTGTAGAGTTTGTTATGGCAGGGGGGCCACCAGATTGGCTTCCTTTTTTTGGAGGATAGAGTCTTGGTTCTGTTGGGGATGGCACGATCCATGCACTTGTGTAAGTGCTTATACAATGCATTTGTATAGGATTCAGCAGTCGTACCTCCATTTTCTGTCTGTATGGGTGTCATGAAGCTTGCCACTTCTGTCTTAAGAAGCATGAAATTGTCTTTGGAGAATTTGTTTATGGTGGTTTCCTTAATGGGGGGGTGGGGGCAGGATATTGATGTCTAGGGTGATTAGCTTGTGGTCGGATCTGAACAGTGAGGAGTTGACCTCTGGCATGGAACATCGGTTGCCCATATTGGTAATGACCAAGTCCAGGATATTGCTGCCCCTAGTATGGGTATGGACAAGCTGATCCAGGGTGTTGGAATTTATGAATTCCAGAAAGCATTGAGCAAATGAGTTAGTACATGAGCAGTTTTCCCAGTTGATGGTGGGGTAGTTGAAATTGCCCATTATTAGGTATTGGGCTGTACCTTATTATTACCCAGTATATCAAGAATCATTGAGTGGGCATCCTGGGGCATGGAGGGCATCTGTAACAAGCTACAACCTGGATTGTAGTTTTGCCGAGTGTTAGTTGCACTTGGATAATTTCATATGCATTATGCTGAGCAACTATCCTGGAGGTGTGGATATCCTTAATGAATATGGACACACCTCCTCGTTTAGTGTTTTGGTCCAGGTTAGGAGGTATTGCATTGAATGCTGTAGTGCTCTTTGTGTGGTCTGAACTGTAGCAACAGCTTGGTACTTTTTAGCAAGCAGTTTTCTGCAGTTTAAAAGTAAAAATATTTTTTTAATTAAAAAAGTATGCTGTAGTGTAGTGTAGTAAGCAGCTTTCTGCAGTTTAAAGAGATTAAATGTATTTTTTTTCCTTAGACTTAAATGTGAGTGATGTAGCACTGCATGCAGGCAGGATATAAACTGTAACAATTTGCTACAGTTTAAAAGAAGCTTTTTTTTAAAATAAAATCTGTTGAAGGAGAACTGGGGGCAGGGCACAGAAATGGATGTTGTGCATCTGGTCACCTGTTTGCTGCATCTGTAGAAGGAAGGGTTGGGAGGATGGCATAGAATGTAGCAATCAGATTATCGACTTATTTCACTGAGGGAGTAGAGTGTTGATTCATAGTCCTGGCCCAGGGCACTAGATGAACCACATTTGCTTCTGACCATAGGAATGTACTGCTCAGTTTCCTAGATCAAATGCTGTTCAGACTTCAGCCACACCATGTGTGTGTGTGTGTGTGTGTGTGTGTGTGTGTGTGTGTGTGTGTGTGTGTGTGTGTGTGTGTGTGTGTGTGTGTGTATTTCTGGAGATGATCAGGAAGGGGGGTATACTGCAGCCTTCATGAAGTATGCTCATTTTAAATAAGAACATAAGCACATCCTTCACTCTGTAACTCCAGGGACAGAAGAGCATGCTGAAGCAGCGCTGCAACCCTATACTGTTATATCACCTCCCACTTGATATTCCAAGTTATACCTGTATTTCTTTGCCAGGTCCGCTAAATGTTTATTTATTTATTTATTTTATTTTACATTTGTTGACCGGCCTGGTCCAACTGGATGTATGTCCATTTTCAGCAGAGACCCGGGAACAAAAGCTCCAATGAACACAAATAATAGTTATTTTACATGACTGATTCTAAAAATACAGGTACATCTTTTAACAATTCTTTACATTTCTTTACATTGCTGGTTTAAGATTCTTTATACATTAAATGATTTAAGGAATAATACAGGAAGATGTTAGAGATGACATGAGGGTAATATATGATGATTTAGGGAATAATACAGGAAGATGTTAGGAATGACATGAGGTTAATATATGAAAACACACTCTCTTTAAAGATTAACAGAGGAGCACCTACTTGGTACAGAAAGAGTACTATGTACCCAGTGATAAGTGAGGAAGTTAGTCAGGGTTAGCACAAGGGCATAACCAATGTGTTTTGAGGTATAGTTTCAGTTTGTTTTTAAAAAGTGTTATTGAGGAAAGCAAGGTCAGGTCACTAGGGAGTGAGTTCCAGGTTTTGCCAACAGTGTTAGAGAACAAGGAGTCACCAGCCATGTTGTTGGTTTTGCTTAGTTGTACAAGTAGTTTGTTTGAAGAGCGTAGGGTCTTAAGATTATTGTAGGGGGTGATAAGGTTAGTAAGTATTGGGGTATTAGTAGGTTGATACAGGATCTTGTGTGCAACTGTTATTTGGTTATATAGTAATCGGTTTGGTAACTCTAGCCTTCCTAGTTGTTCTAGATTATGACAGTGATGGGTTCTGAAAGCAGAGCCAGTGGCAAATCTGGCAATATTGTTATAGGAGATTGCTAGCTTGTTAAGGTTATTTTTCCACAAGTTAGTAAATATAGGGGAGGCATAGAGGAGAGTAGAGATTAAATGGGTGCAGCGATAGTAGTCCTAGTTAATGAAGTCAGGAAGGATTTGATCCTATAAAAGGAGCCAATTTTTTTGCTGACTGTTTTTATTGTACTGTTAATATGAACGTCGAAGTTAAGGTTGTTATCAATTAATACCCCTAGTAGTTTGGTAGTGGGATCAGGAGATATGATAGTACCATTGTTTGATATAACAGAAAAGTTAAGTGGGGAGGCCCTATGAGTTGGAGTTAATAGTAATAGTTTTGTTTTTTTGGGGTTCAAAAGGAGGCAATGTTGTAAAAGGCATTTTTCAACTTTACTGAACACCTTTTGGGTTAGAGTTTGTAGATCAGATGGAGAAGTGGCCGAGCAGACTAACGTGGAATCGTCTGCATATTGGATACAGGTAGCTTGTGGAATTATTGAATGTAGGTCATTAATAAAAATAGAAAATAGGAGAGGACCTAATATAGAGCCTTATAAATGCCTTAGAAATGTATCCTTCTACGTGGCACACCTCATCACAAAAGGTTTCTCATCCAGGAAAAAAGAGGTCATTGTTCCCCTCTACTCATCACTCATTAGACCCATTATAGAGTACAATGCCTCTTTTGATATGTACCTCACAAGACATCTACAACAACTGGAAAGGCTGCAGAATTACCTCAAAAAGAGGATTACCGGCCTCAAACAGATGCCCTATGCAGACCATCTCAAAAGACTCCAGCTTTACTCCATCGCATATCGCCTACTCAGAGGTGATCTCTGCCTAACATACAAAGCTATGTCAAACCCAGAGCTGTTGGACATGCTTCACTTAAAGAAATCCCAATCCCTCTGAGCTACATGCTCTAGGGACCTAAACCTTGTCACCACAATAAACAGAACATGCTGGAAGGATAGATTCCTGTCCCAGAGACTTCCTATACTCTGGAACAAACTACCTGTCTATATATCAAACAAAGCTCATTAGCACTCTTCAAGAAAAATCTTGATGATTGGATGGAAAATAGGAAATTCATCCTGGGGATCACCTCTGTGTCTCTGCTCGACAGGGGCACAGGAAAATAATTTTCTTGGGTGGTGAAAGCCAGGGTAAATTTTTGGCTAGGGTTATATAGGCCCTAGGGCCAATAGCCTAGTACCTACCTATGAACCTATAAATATAGATAACATACTTATGAACTCCCAAAATCCTTCCAAGTTCTATACCAGAACAAAAAAGCTGATCCAGTTCTCTTAGGCAATATATGCATTGCTTCTAATGAATAAGAGGATTCGAGATTAGATGGAATCTTCTTTTCAGCACCCTAGTTTTCATCTTTTCATGGAGGCTGAAAAGTATGACCACTCAGTTACAGAAACATACCCTACTGTCAGTTTTCATTTAAATTTTTACCACTGTCTATCAAGTCTCCCCTTGATCAGACATTGCACTGTCCAAGAGGGCATTACCGAATCATCTGTTCTCACCAGTAGACACCACTAATGAGAGCTTTTTCTGTTTTATGGCCTAACCCTTCACACAGTCTTGAAAATGATGAACAGCACCACAGCTTGCCATTCCAAATAAGTCTTCCAGTTAACAGAGAAAATGAGTGTTAACCATCATGGATACTAGAAATATTGAAGGCCTGGGGGAAAAGGGTAATAGGGGCACTTGGTGATCTAAAAAGGGCATTCCTACCATAACATAATAGTGCATAATACTACATACATGCAATAACTTATATGTGATAGGATGTTATATACTGTTAATGTGAGCTGTTTTTAACGGTGACTGTCCAGAAAAGCAATATAAAATTCAGGGTGAAGTTAGTGTTAGTGTTAAATCTGGTTGGTATCTGATCACATAGCAAAAAAGGTCTGCTAAAATAGCATACCATGCCATTCTGAACTATAGATTGCTTTAGTTTATTTCAGAGTCAACTGAAACAAGTCAGCTGCCTGAAAGAAACTCATCAGACTTTCCTGAAAATGTGTAGTGCAGTGGGTCAGAATAATTTAAACGTCATATCACCATCTACGTTCTTAACTTAGATAATAAATCCAAATAGAAACATTTTAACATTAACTACATCATCCTGTAAGTTAACTAGAATCTCACAGTGATATAGCTCAGAATGCTGAGAGATGCAGCCTGGTATCAGCCAGTAAATGGTCAGTGATATTAAAAACACAAAACATACACATTTTTATAGGAAGTCCCACCATCACAGTTCCATGGGTGGCGGAGGACTTATACTTTAGAAACAACTATTTGCAGAAACAAAAACATTTATAATGTATACATTTGTATTCTTTATATATACATCACAATCAGTTCCATAATGTGACAACAAAAACACCATAAATGCTGGTTTTATTAGCAAAACATAAAAGGTTATATGTTAGCTCCCAAAGGGCAGTTAAGAATTAAAAAACAGTGAATTATAAGAAGAAACATGTGCATAAAGCACACAAAAGAATGCCATTCCACCCCATGATTTCACTGCATTTCCATCCTGATTTACATAATGGCAGCTCATAGATTGTAGGTCTCACACTATATAGTAACTGAAAAAAAATCTCTTTAGCCTAATGAATATGTGGTGCACATGTATTCTGGTCATTAGTTTCACCTGGCATTGTGAGCAAAAGGCAGACAGTTCTTACATCCACAGGTTCAGAGGTTCATAGTTTTATATGAGGCTAATGACCACCAGGGCCTTTATAAGCCTAACAGTGCGATCCAACCTAATTGTATCCCTATGTATAAATGTCATTTATTAGGAGGAGGTATGTTAGTTATGATGTTTCTAGAGGTTTCATGGGGAAGGGGTATGTTAGTTTTGGTATTACTGTCTGTTTCTGTGTATCAGAGACATGGAGGCCAGATCAGGGATGAATTTCAGATTTTTTGTCCTTTGTTCAAGGTTACACTTATATAGGGTTAGGGATGGACTCTGCTTCACATGGATGGAGATCCTGTTCCAGAGTATAGGGATACTTTGAGACATATATCTGTCTCTGCAACGTGTCTTATGTCACAACAAGGAATAGTAGACTTATGTCAGCTTCTCTAAGAAAGTTTACAAAAAAATCCAGAATTCTGATAGGATTCTGGGTACAATACAAACCTGTTAATGCCATCCTTACATCCAGTATCTAACTGCACCTTAGTCCTGACTTACCTACCAGCACAGCGCCATTGTCAGTAGATGGGGAGTAGAGCTCAGGCTTCATGCAGTAGCAAAAAATGGAGTCTACTTTATCCTCTCGAAATCTGTAAATCCCGAATACAAATAGCGCAACACAAAAAGAGTGAACTGCGAATACGTTGAATGTACTAAACCACGAAATTTCAAACCTCGAACCATCATAGTCGGCCAACCCACCACCAGCAACACACTACCTACCCAAACACAATAAAAACAACACATATATACACTAACCAAAACCTTACTTCTAACCCTAAATTAAAGCACCAAAACCCTACTACTAGCCCTACACTCAACCCCACATACACAACTATCTATGCACTATCTTTAACCCCTCCCTAACACTAAGGTCCATAACTACCACGCACTTCCCCCATGGAGCTATACCCAAACAAACTAAATATTCCACACACATACGCTTAACAAAACCCTACACTAAACCTTACATACATTACCTACACAAAACCTTACATACACTACCTACCTATGCACTTACCTTAACCCCTCCCCTAACCCTAAGGTCCGTAACTATCGCACACTTACCTTATGGAGCTATACTGCAGATGGGCCAACTATGCAAATTCGATATTTCCACTTTTGTGGTTTTGTTCGTTTGCCATATTCACGGTTCACTCTTTACGTGTCGCGTTATTTGTATTTGGGGTTTTTGGCTTTCGAGCGGCTAAAGTAGACCGGCAAAAATGTTGTCTCAGCTGAAGAACTTAAAATGATGTTGAACTTCTGGTCTGATGACAACTTAATGCACATATTTTCTGAACAGTAATTTCTTCGGTCTTTATGAGCTATGGTCACTGATCCCAAAGGTAGAAACTGTATATAGTGCCAGACTGTGACTTTTGAAACACTGAAACTCTGGATTTTCCAACAGTACATAAAAGGTCGTGTGTCGCTTCCCAAACAGCTGACAGTAAAATTTCAGGGAATGGTAATAAGTTAGTTGGATATAAAACATACTCAAGAATACCATTCTGTCTGTCCTCCAGTAGATGGCAAATGCTGGAGGTGAGATGGAGAAAAAAGTGATACATGGATTTGGGAGTGTGATGATTTGATATACTTTAAAAATTCATTACAGAGTACTTTGTCAGAAATATTGAGTGAGCAAATGAGTGTAACTAATGAATTTTTTTGAGTTGGGATATAGAAGCTGAATTGCCTAGATATAGTAAAGCCTTGTTAAGTTTAATTCTGGTGGCTGCCATAAAAACAATTACTAGAAAATAGAAATCACAACCTAAACTAGCTGTATCTGTGGCAGTGAATATTGTAACAGAAATAAAAAAAAAAACCTGGAAGTGGGATCTTTAGAAAAGGGTAGGAGAAAAGCACTTAAGAAAAAAATGGAAATTGAGGTAAGAATACATGCAGAATAAGGTTTTGGAGAAGAACTGAGGTTTAAGGAAAGTCAGGAATTGAGCAATTTATGTAATGTTAGATAAATGATAATTGTGGAATTTTGTCAGTCTATTTTGTGTTCATTTATATAAATGTAAGATTACTTGTGCCAAACACGATAATTTAATAAAGATGTTTCTTGTAAAAAAAAAGGGTTCCTATTACCTGATCGAATGTTTAGGTTAGTGAATACCTAAACATAAAACTGGTAATAACGAAAGCAAAAAAAACGCGAGTGGCCGATTTAACGCAGGGAAAGAATTCCCTTGGCCGTTATGCAGATTTTTCTGCTTTCCCCACTGTAGAGCAATCTCAGAGTTGGTATATTTAGCTATTGGGGGTGTGGGGGCATAGCCCCCACATCAGGGAGTGTGGATGGCGTAGCCCCCCACTTCATTTTGGTTAATTATTTTTTTTTTTGCAGCCAAGGGAATTCATTCCCTACATTAAATCGTCCGATCACTGTTATAATTTTTCTATATTACCAGGTCGACGTTTAGGTATTCACTAACCTAAATGTTCGATCAGGTAATATAGACCCTAAAAAAGCATGTATGTGATGTATACTGTTTGCAACTGTGAATGTGTTAACATGCTTTGCTTTCTTTTATACAACATGTACGTTTTCCCATGTTTTAATTGATAATTCCAATAAGGGTGTTAAAATAAAGAATACCATTATTTCCCCAAGGGCTTCCTTGTATTTCAGTCCTGATATACAGGGCACATACTGTCTTTATTAGCTCCTTTACTGTACACCACTCTATATGCAGTAACAGAAATATTGCCTTTGTTGGCAAACAATTATTTTGCTTATATTTCATTAAAACGTAGTACAAATATATCCTAGAAATTAATTTTGGCCTGCCTCCTGAGCAATGGCCATATAGCTCCTAGGTTGAAACTGTGTCAATGAAAGTCTCTGAGATGCTGGATATGTTAGCATTAAATAAATGCCTATACAACAGTTACCCTAAGATAGTTTATAATAAAATAAGTTGAAAAATTTTACTAAGATATTTGGATAGAAAACAAACTCAGGTATGACATTCTAAAACCAAACATGCATCTCACTGATTTGCATAGTACAGACTGCCTTTGCAAGTGTATAAAATGCAGGCTGCCCTGTATAAGCAATAACAGACATTGCATTGGCTGGTGAAATAAAGAGGGCCTAAGTTCTAGACGTTACTTTTACCTGGCCTTTCAGCCAATAGTCACATACTCCGCAGGTAGAAGCTAGGTGTAGTGCCATACTATGACAACAAAAGCCTCTGAATTGCTGGATATGTTTGTTATATATAAGTGGCCATACATCAAATTCACCTAAGACAGTTTACAGTAAAAATGCAGTGACTTCTAATAAAGTAGTAGGGTAAAAAATCACATTCAAGAATGCCATTTCAAGGATTTCACTTCATCTTAATGAAGATTTAAATGTTTGCTCAATGCCTCTGCAAATATATCGAGTTTAGAGTTTCCCTATATGCAGTCACAGAAATGTTGCCTCAGCTGGCAAAATAAAAATTATTATTAGCATTTTTTTTCTTCTGGTCTAATGAGGATTTAGTAACTATATATTCTGGTGTCAGTTTCACCCAGATATGCAATGGTCAGACTGCCCACAAGTGGTAACTGGGTATATTGGCAGATGTGACAAGAAAAACTGTTTGAAATACTGGATTTGTCAGCTGTATATACATGGTCATTTATTGGTTCCCCTAAAAGGCAAGTTAAATTAAACATTCGAGGGACCCCCTTATAAGATATTTGGGTAAAATCAAATGCATATTTTCCAAGTGGAATGTGTTCCTTCTGGCAAGTTGCACTACTTCTGACATTGAAGTCAACAGAAATGGAGTGGCCATGTTCCTCTTTGAAAAGCAATGGCCTCAGCAAACCATATCAGTACTTATTTAGATATGGTCCAGTAAGTGCCCCCTCATACCTCCCAGCCTGTTAGCACAACAAATCTGGACAAAACCAGAAATAATTGGGGAAGGAGGAAGGTCCAAAAATAGGGACGCATTTTAAATATCACTGTTATAAACCTAGAAAGTTGGTAGAAAAACAGGTTTGTGTTAGCATGCATTTCACAAAAGATATGAATTCTGAACATCAAAAGTTTGTCATTATTTACTGATTTCGGTCAATGATTTACCAGTAAACCTCAAATTTTTGAGAAACAGATCCAAAATATGAGTCAACAATCTGGACATTCTGTGATAATCTGGACAGTTGAAAAGTATGGTGCCCCTTACTTTCATACATCATCTACCACCAAATGTAATAGCTATATTCTGTACACTTCTGAAGTCTCACTGAGAAGACAGTGAAAAACCACAATATCTACATAAGTATGTTTCAACTTGTTTCTATTAGACATACACAGTCCTGACAACAAATCATATAATTCTTATTTGAGAATGTTCATGTAGCAATCTTTTGCTTTCACATACAGCATGCTTCCTAATTGCCTATCCAAAACAGCCAACTTCTGTGTACACCTCTAATTTTAGATTGTCTTGAAAGTAAAAACATAATATCACATTCATGTGTTTGAACGTCTCTCTCTCAAACATTATGCATTGTTGCCATCTCTCACCAACCGATAGGAATGATCACTTTATTGTGATTTCCTTGTTTTCTGCTATTGTCCACAGAATAGCCTTTCAAACAGACAGACAATTTTAACAACAGCCTGCATTCTATGATTACCAAAAGGGGTGAAATGGATAAAGTAATGTATTTCATCTTGCTGTTCATCTCATTTCCCCAGTAAAAATAAATAAAAGTTGGAAGTTCATTGTGTTGTGGGTAGTGTGCACAGTTACCGCTGCCATAGATTAATCTACTTTACCATTAAAAAATAAAATTAAAGAACAAATTATTATAGACTGCCTCCCAAAGCAAACAACCCCTTCTGGTGATCACAAAAAGTGGTGAAAAACAGGTGCAATATTGTGTTTCAAATTTCCTGTTATAGGGCACCTCACACTGACTGTGATAAAATATATAAAAAATACATAAATATGACTGTATTGTGCTATGGGAAATGTGTTTTGTTACCACTACTGACAGTGTATACTGGTACCATTGTCTGTAGATCTGTCTGGTTTCCTGCCAGAAAATAAAGACAAAGAGGAAATCATTGCAGTAACATAACTGCTCTTATCCATGGATTGACTTTCAAAACAAATATCCATTTCTATTGATCACCTGTGATGTGTAACCACCCAGTGTGTTGAAAAAATAGCCATACTACTATATTTCAGTCTGATTCTGTAGACTACCTCACCCCACCACCATGTCCAGACTGACAGCAGTCAAATAAAAACAAAATGTCTACAGTAAACATTCAGTTAACCGGAACTCAAGCAACCAGCAAAAAAAATATCAAAGACATACAGTACAATTGTCATGTGTTGCACTTTCTGTTTTAACCCTGCAGAAACATACCTTATGTTTTTGAAGTTTTACAGTTTTAAAAAGGAAGATAGGAATAAATTCCCTCTCTCCCCAACCTGAGAACAAGTCAAACCAAACAAATAGTATAGGGTACAGTATTAGTCAGGCCTGTTTTTAATAGTAACTCTTAAGCAACCAGAAGCTACAGTTATGAGGCATCTACCAATCCCCATGTGTGCTGGTTAACTAAGAGTTTACTGGACTTAAATAAAAGGGCAGTGTGCTGTAGAGAATATATATATATATATATATATATATATATATATATATATATATATATATTGTTACCACTGCCACAGGTCTTTGTGGTGTTCTGCCCAAAATAGCACAAAAAAAGCATATCTGTAAGAGAAAACTATACATGAAGTTCAGAGCATCTCCTTCTCTGTGTAATCTCTAGTCATATGACTAGAGATTGCCATGATCCTCAATGAACATTAGGCAGGAGAACTAATCCTAAAGAAGAAGCCAATCTATACCATATAGCTCAGGTAAACAGATTACTGCAGCAATATTAACAGATGGGCATCCAGTACACATTTGGTTGATACTCAGTGCAAGACTGGTACAACTGTCCATCCTGGCCTGACAGAGGCTGGAGTACCTAAAGAAGAATGAAAAGAAATGCAGAAATTTACATCTACCTCTTGCCCTTGTGGCTGAGGCCATCTGAATTTAGTGGCAGGGTCTTGCTTAACAATTTGCAAAAGGAAACCTTTCCTTATACAATTTTATATGCTTTTTTGACAATAGATTTCTGAATTGCCTGCACTGCAGAAATGTGGAGAGTTTAAAAATGTTGTATTCCTAGAACTTTAACTTTGATGTTTATGTTTTGTGCAGATTTCTGCAATCTCTTTTATTTTAAATGCCAGCACTGACCACCTGTGTTTTGATGCTAGTGAATTTTGATAAATCAACTTATAATCATATGTATGTATTGTTTGCCTTTAATGTCTTAAGAAAAAGTGAAAATATCAGGGTTATGATTACAAATGTAATGGCTTATCATTGTTGTTGAATATATGACCTATATGTCCTGTTTTCAGCCCTTGTGTTCTGGCACTGTCTTTGCTACTAACATTATAGGTGTACAAACAGCAGTTCACTGACAATGGTGGTTTAAAATGGGGCTTGATTGAATTGGTTACTGGTAGTCAGTG
This sequence comes from Protopterus annectens, assembly GCF_019279795.1. Classification (NCBI taxonomy): domain Eukaryota; kingdom Metazoa; phylum Chordata; order Ceratodontiformes; family Protopteridae; genus Protopterus; species Protopterus annectens. The sequence goes on from NC_056736.1 coordinate 325,078,386, forward strand.
CAGAGGATTAAAGCCATGAGATATTAACATGCTGTTTCCTGTGGTACAGGGATGTATTCCCTCAGCCTTCATTTCCCCAAATATGTGACATAGAGCAAGTCACTTAACCAGACAGTGCTTTGGGGAAATTGAGAAATTGGGCTAGGCTTCTCAATGATTTAATGGCCCACATGCCTAGTAACTACCTACAAACCATATTGCCATCTCAAAGGGGTAGTCATGACAATGCCTTACCTGGACACAAAGGTAAGTCTGGATATTATATAAAGTACCCTAATGTGTATCTCATATGGAATCAGAACCCTGTTGTGAATAGAGCAAGGGAGGCCACTGAGATACATATTTCCTCACTGTGGATCAGGCAAATGTCTGTCTGATATACTGCCATGTTAGAGGTCTTGAGCTAATATGGCTCCCAATGGATAAGAAATAAGGGCAAAGGTCAACATGGCAAACATTTTTAAAGGAATATCCTCTATTTTGTTAATTTAAGAGTAGTGGCTACAGAACTCTTACTCGTTTTGTGAAAAGGTGAAACAAATAATAATTGGAGGAAAGTAAAAGAGAAGTTGAGAGGATCAATACCTGGACATGGACAACATTAAATAAATACAGTACAAGCAATGCTGATACAAATACAAACAGAAAAGTACAGCAGAACTGTGAAAGTGAAAAAGAACACTATTATGCTTGATAAAGTATGAGAATAAAAAAAAATTGCACCAGTTTAGAGGCATGCCTTACTTCAACAAATGTGAAAACTCGGAGCTTGCTGTAATAAAAAAAATGTCAAAGATCAAAAATAAGACCACATCTGAAATCTTAGAAATCCATCTGAATACAAATGGAGCTGTAGTACAGCAGGAGGCACCTAGAGTAATCTATGCATTACATGTCCCTTTGCTCTTTCCCCTTAACTCTACCCCATTCCTTCTTCCAAGAGTAGGAACCATCCATTGAAATGTACTAAAATAAATAATATGTTGTCTCCTGTTACAGTGCTGGATTTATAGAGTTTAGTTACCCAATGAAGAGAATCTGGGAAACAGGAGCAAATATGTCTCTTGATTAAAAGCAGCAAAAGCAAAATAAATCAGATTTTATATGGATCTGAAGAAGCGACTAATTGAGGCATGAAAGTGCTTATCAGTTAAATAAATTACTGCTTTGTTTTAAGCGATGCTTGTGTTCTCTGATTTCTTATTTGGGATAGAATGTAGTTATGACATTTGTGTTTCACAGTAACTAATAAAGAATTTACTTTGTAAAACATGATGCATGTTTGCTTTTACATTATTCCATTTTATTTATGTTTCCTGTATTAGCATTTCAAGTGTTGGAAATCATCTCTTCTAGGGACAAATAAAAAGCAGGCCTAGATATTTGTTAGAATATACCATCATTGTATAGTAACTAGTATATATTTGAAGCTATGAGAAAATGTAAAGATGTGCATGTTTGTATTAAATTGAATCTAATGATACTATATTAAGGATACTGTGAAATTAGTATAAGTCACATGAAAGTCAAAACATGGATCATTTTATTTATAATATATAATAAACACTTCTTTCAACTGCTTTTGCCTACATAATACTGCCGTGGGAGTGGCATAATGGTTAAGGTCTTCACCTTAACAGCTAAAAAGTAAAGGGATTAATTCTGATCTAGAGTTACTGGCTAGGCTTAAAATGACCCTGCAGGGTAGCTAGCTTAGTATTTGCCTATGAACATATGAACATTCTTGTAAGGTTCACCTTCTTTGATTGTGAGGAAGTCACATAAATTCTTCACATTTAAAAGCTGTGGTGACCATTTGTTTTCACAACAGATGCCTCCCTCATATGCACATTGCCCCTGAGAGTCCAGATCAATAGCAGTTTAACTGTTTATGAAAAGACATCACGGTCAGTCACTTTCATTCACAGTCTGCAGCTGTACACACCTCTGACATTTGACTTTGATGAAGGTGAAGAACATGATGGCATAGAAATAACTGAAATCCTGTAGCTGTCAAAGACATATACTAGTGATAAGCCAGGTCAATAACTGATTAACAGTGACACTACCCTCTGTGTACACTTTTGATCTCTAACTACCATAGCAATTTATTTCAACTTTCTACTCTTTATACCCCACAACAAGTCATAGTAATGATAATTTAACAATGATCATCTAATTGCCATTTGCTATCACACGTACAAATGCATCATCATTGTGCCTATGTGCAGCAACACAAGGACGAAGTTAGTTGCATGGGGAAGGGGATGGTTGGCTTCCAAAAGAAAAAACATTTTTAAAAGGCTTTGTGTAAATTATGCCTTTAGGCTTTCTTTTAAAAGAATGCCATTAACACCAGTGTCAATAGTACTGTTGCTCTGGATTTAACCTTAGCAACTAAACTCAACATGGAATGTGTGTGACTTCTGCAGTTTCAAATTGTGAATAAAACTCCTTTTAAAACTTGATATTTCTGAAACTCGCTGTCCACTTCCCCAGGCTGAAGTAACTTCATAGAGAGTTTATATAAAGCAGAGAGTTTGGCAGTAAAGCTACCAATTTGAGGTTGTTGCTAGGGGTACAGCCCAACTAAAAAAAAGTTCAAAAATGTCCGTATTCGCAGCACAGTACGGTTATCCATACAAACAGAACAAATTGCACTCTGACATAAGATGTAATAAAATAACTACATGACCCCTGATTCAGGTTAAACTTCATCAAAAGGTCTACAAAACAAAAGATTGACATCACTTTAAGACACCACAATACTAAAACATATTTGGAGATAAAAGCAACCTATGAATGTATTTAGTAACACCATGGATAGCCTTCTAGCTAATATTTCAACAGCCTAATTATAATGAATTATTTTTATTTAGGTATGCAAATAGCCAGTTTTGATCACAACATGAATGGTAAAAAGCATGTTAATTCTTACAAACAACTCTTGAGAAGAAATAACATTAATACTTATTCATCCCACATGTACTTACTAACTAACCTCTTTGTATGATGTTTTCAGAATAAAGTCTCACGAATCTAAGCATTCCAACTTCAAAATGGGAAATACTCCGTTTTACAATTTGGAACAAATTTGCAAAATGTGGAACACTTACTAACAACTTCATCTAGGAAGGTGCCAACATGATGAATAATCCTTTTAATGAATTATTAGGTTTAGTATTACTTACCATAGATAAATGCTAAAAAAATCTTAGCAATGAATTATGTGACCCTTCTGATGTGGAGCAATGCAGAAAAATAAAATTTGAAAGACTCATAATAAGGTAGTTTCTCATAGAGTTGAGACGTCTGTTTACCTATATATATATATATATATATATATATATATATATATATATATATATATATATGGATCTACGTTCAATGAATTAAAGTATGATCCATCAAATCTAACTTACCCGCTCAGTATCCATTGAAATGTCATTTAGATGAAACAACAAACTGCTGATCTGATCGCTGTTCATGCCACAGAATGTGCTTTATTTCAGAAGTTTTCTTTTTTTGTTCTAGAAAGGGTTGACACAGATTTGTTTTCTGGTGATTATAAGACACTTTTGGAGTGTAAAGAGAGTTTGTGGCAAATATTATTAACAGCTGATGAACCTCCTGGCCTTAATGGTGCAGTTAACATGAAATGTTTCCTGCAGATGGCCAGGATTAAATAATAGTACAATTTTATTTCATTTTTTATATTATATATTTAAATTATTAGTTTAGATTTTAGTAAGTTAATAACATATACATTAATTATTTGATTTACTATTATTTATTTATTACTTGAATACAATTAGAAAGGTCACTTTAAAGTTTTTTTAAATGGAAAGTAATTTGATTTGATATTAAGTGGTATTTAAGCAGTTTGCAATGAATGAAATGTTTGTTCTGATGAAGCTCATGTACATTAAAGTGAGTGAAAGCGCTTAACAAAGTTATTTTGGTGGTCCTGTGGTTGGATTTATTGTCTCAGTTCAGTTCTTTTGGTGTTATTTTCTTATTTCATTTTTGTCCATTTTATGTGAGTTTTATTTACTATTTTTGCGTGGCTCCATGACTGGAGACGATTCTACCCAGGACAGCAATCTCAATTTAACTATTCACCCCACACCGGGAGATTCGAGTGGGGTTTCGGATCAATTGGTTTCTATCATTACTGATGCCATTTGTGATGGGTTTACCAGACTATCAGGTTCGTCTGGGGATTGTGGCAACCAAGTACAAAGTATAGCAAGACGTGCTATACGTGAAGGGGGCGGTCCTGTTCCAGAAACGAACATTTCTAATAATGGATGCCGACCACTTTGTTCGAGCGAAAGAAATGGAACTTTTACAGCAGTTTCAGATCGTAATGGAGGTGATTTGATGAACAATTTGTTTTCTAATAGTTCCAATCCATTTTCAGACATCAAGGACAGTGCCGACTCTTTTCAAGTAAGTGATAATAACATCTGTAACGAGGATCAAGATTTTGAACTTTGTAAAGACAATATATTTAAACTAGAATGGTTGGCTACTAAGATAGCTTCTTTACAGTTGGAAATTTTGTATTTTGAAGAAAACATTAGGCGTGGGTGTGTTCCACAAGGCCTAAGAGTTTTAAAATTTCCAAACTGTGTTAAGCAAGGTGACGTGTTATATAAAGAACTTGTGGACATGTTTAACACAACCGAGATTTCTCTTATGAAGTCTTTGTCAGTTCAATATACCAAAGATATTTCAGTTATGAAAGATGAACTAGAAATTTTAGATAAAAACATCAAATCTTCCTCTAGTTTTCCTTTTTTTAACACTTTGTATTGCAGCATTAGTGTTAAAGTTGATCGACATAAAGCATCAATAGTAGTCAGAAAACAGGGTAAGCTTATTAGTGATTTACAAGCTTACTCTAATGGGACAGCATATCATCTTAAATTTAACAACAAAGTTCAAAGTAGGAAATATTTTCAACCTACAGTTACTAAAACTGTTAATAACACTGATAGTAGCAATAACAATTCAGCTGCATTGATTGACAATTCTGACTGTCCTGACATTGCTGCTACTGTCGATACTATTGTTCATTCTACTCAAGTATCTAATAATAACAAAGGAAACAGCAGTAATGATTTGGGTCCTTTTTTAGTGGACTCCACAGGGAACAAAAAGACTCCCAAGTAGACACAACAAGTGAACAATAAGAACAATGTGAAAGAGAGGAACCAGAGAAAGAACTGACTTTTGATATAGAACTATTGAATTTGACTGGTGATACACTGGACAATGATGTTATTTCTGTTTTGAAAAATTTTTTTTCCTTTGTTCCCACTAATGTAGTGAATATTCCTAGACTAATTGTGGATTTTAGATTATACCTCAGGAAATTTAATTTAAGTTTTATTTTTGACAACATTCTTAATGTTCAAACTGTGACAACTGTGTTTAAAAAGAACAGCACTTATAATCCAGCTTTAAATTCTACCATTCAAATGTTTGGTACACTTTGTGAGAAACAGTTTAGAACTATGAAAAGTCATATTTTTGATTCTAATTTGCCTGAAGGGGAAAGGAGGGCTCTCTTTAATTTAAGCAACAACAATGGAGTTAGAGTTACGAAGGCAGAAGAGGGGGGTTCATTAGTAGTTATGAAGACTACATCCTATGAACAAGCTATGCTTTCTTTACTTGCTGATGATAACTGTTATAAAGCAGTTAGTTTTGAACATATCCTCATCTGATTTAGAAATTTGGATACTATTTTATTCAACTTATTTTGTGATGCTAGCATAGACTTTGATATTTATAGGTTTTTACAAGTTGAATACCCCAAAATGGCTGTGATGTTTGGTATTCCCAAAGTACATAAAAAACGTACCTGTCCCCCTTTCAGACCTATTGTATCTGCATCATACTCCAAGACTGAGCCCATTTCAGTTTGGCTTTACAGCATCTTTAATCCACTAGTTCAGAAATCTAGGTTTTATTTACGGGACTCCTGGCATTTACTAGGATTGTTGAATGAACTTAATGTGACTGACTTTTCTTCTTCTCCTTTTTCTTTTGCAAGTTTGGATGTCACTTCATTAAATACTAGCATAGATCAGGAGGTTGGCCTGGATTATTTGAGAGAATATTTGACAGAGTATACAGCCCTTGAAAATGTTACAGTCAACACTGCTTGTATACTCGTGGAGTTAGTTCTTACTAACAATTTTTTCAAATTTGGCAAGAGATTTTTTCAACAAATATCTGAGGTAGCTATGGAGTCTAGAGTAGCACCTTCATTTGCCAACATTGTCATGGCCCTTTGGGAATTGAAGCATCTTTATGTGTCGCCTTTTGTAGACAATGTTTTGTTTTACAGGTGATACATAGATGATTTAATTTTCCTTTGGAAGGGCAGCTACGACAGTTTTTTATTTTTTGTTGAGCATCTCAATAGTAGTACTACTTTTTTGAACTTTATTATTGGCAGTTTTGGGGACTCTATAGATTTTTTGGATTTACACCTTACTTTTGACATCAGTATCCTGAGATTTCAAAGTCAGATATTTAGAAAGAACACCTTTGTCAATCAATACCTACATAAAGAGAGTTTACATCCTGTCCATATGAAAAGTGGGGTTGTCAAAGGTCAGTTCATACGACTTAGTAGATTGACCACTAAGCATTCAGTTTTTTCAGAAGAGGTAGATAAATTGTTAAGCTTTTTCCAACAAAGGGTATGATTTGAACTGGCTTAGTAAGATAGTTCAGGAAGTTAAACAGCTTAGAGTTACATCTGCATGTCCAATTTTGGACAACAATGTCACCTTAAGTGTTACATCTCATAGTGTCACAAATAATGGTTATAAGAATTTCATGTTAGCTTTTCCTATACCCATTTGTAATGAGATGAGTTTAATAAGAAACATTCTTATTGGACATTGGAAGGTAATAATGGGCCACACAGAATTAGTCCAGATTTTAGGTGAAAAAACGTTTTTTTGCTACAAAAAGATCTCTAGTATTAAGCAAATTCTAGAATTTAAGAGAAATCGGATAACGAGTTCAGTGATTTGTTTAGCTGGAAGTTTTTTATGTGGCAAATGTAAACAGTGTAGATACATGAGTAATGTGTCCAGCTTAGAATTTAAACATTTAAAAAAAAAGTTTCTGGCTAGAGCGCGATATGATTGTGGTACGACCAATGTGTATATTGTGCAACATGTGACGCATGTCAAAAATTTTACATTGATAAAACTATTAGAGCATTAAATAAAAGAATTTATGAGCACATTTTGGCTATAAAGAAAAAAGATGTTCACAATGCCCTCGCCGTTCATGCCACAGAATATGCTTTGTTTAAGAAGTTTTCTTTTTTTGTTCTAGAAAGGGTTGACACAGATTTGTTTTCTGGTGATTATAAGACACTTTTGGAAAGTAAAGAACATTTGTGGCAAATATTATTAACAGCTGATGAACCTCCTGGCCTTAATGGTGCAGTTAACATGAAATGTTTCCGGCAGATGGCCAGGATTAAATAATAGTACAATTCTATTTCATTTTTTATATTATATATTTAAATTATTAGTTTAGATTTTAGTAAGTTAATAACATATACATTAATTATTTGATTTACTATTATTTATTTATTACTTGAATACAATTAGAAAAGTCACTTTAAAGTTTTTTAAATGGAAAGTCATGTGATTTGATATTAAGTGGTATTTAAGCAGTTGCAATGAATGAAATGTTTGTTCTGATGAAGCTCATGTACATTAAAGTGAGTGAAAGCGCTTAACAAAGTTATTTTAGTGGTCCTGTGGTTGGATTTATTGTCTCAGTTCAGTTCTTTTGGCGTTATTTTGTCATATCTGTATAAATCTATATATGTATATATATATATATGGTTCTACCTGACATGGTCGACAGCTCATATGTCTGAAAGCTGACATGGTCGACAGTTCATTTGATCGACATGAATTCCCCCCCCCCCCAATGTTGTGCGATCTTGGAGTTGATATATATAGTTAGGGGGGTGTGGGGGGCACAGCCCCCCACATTGGGGGGTGTGGGTGTGAAGCCCCCCACCTAAAATTCATGTCGATTAAATGAACTGTCGACCATGTCAGCTTTCAGTCATATGAGCTGTCGACCATGTCAGGTAGAACCATATATACATATATATATATATATATATATATATATATATATATATATATATATATATAATATATATATATATATATATGCATAAATAGATATTATGCAAAAAAATATTACATTTTCATACCACTGCCAAAGTAAGCTTTATTAAAACAGTCATTTTCCTCATTTTTTTGCCAGTCTCCATCACATTTGACACTCCACTCAACCTGAAGCTGTTCTGCTGCTTTACTGCTCTGTTTTTTCACCAAAAATGTTCAAATGGTTTTCCTCCATCTTTTTACAGAACTTCCTTGGTTGTGCCTCATCTTTGTCCTGAGTAAGAGTGATATTTCATATTTGTCCCTGATTTCTGGACATTTGACCCCACATTAGTTTTGTCTTTGTCCAGAATTCTTGAGCAAATAAGTTAATAACTATGCCACAAATGCAGTATCAGTATTCATAAATGAATACAGGTACTGCACTCCTCCACTAGGGTGATCAGATTGATCACGTCCCCTGACCGCTTGTGCTTTAAGTCTGAGCCAGCCAGTATGTAAGTGGGACCTTCAGTTTGGTTTTCTTTTTCTTTTTTTTGTTTAAAGAATCAGGTAGTAATTGCAAAGCTGCTGAAAGTAGGGGGTGGACGGTGGTGGCTGCCCCCCACTTGCCCTATGGATCTGTCACCCTTGTTAACCATGACATTCCAACAGCGCCCACCATCTTTAGCATTTCTAGCTCAGTTTCATCAGTACTTGCAGTCTTGCCACCATGGAGCTGTTTAGTTGCTGCAGCGACCTTCTCTAAAGAGATGGACTCAGTCCTATTGGATGCTTCTGGCTCTGTCTTCCCAATGGAGATCATGTTACATTGGTTCAGGAGCTCCTCCAAATGTTTATTTCAATGCCTGACATTGTTTTCACTTCACATCACTGTTTCTTCCCCCTTGCTTCACCTGAAAGTTATAGGTTCATAGGTAGGTACTAGGCTATCAGCCCAAGGGCCTACATAAGCCTAGTCAACAAGGTTCCCAGGCTTACGCCACCCAAGAAAGTTATTTTCCTGTGCCACTGTCAAGCAGAGATACAGAAGTGATCCCCGGGGTGTATTTCCTATTTCCCATCCACTCATCAAGATTTTTCTTGAAGAGTGCTAATGAAGAACTTTGCTTGACATAGATGGGTAGCCTGTTCCAGAGTATGAGAAGTCTCTGTGACAGGAATCTATCCCTCCAGCATGTCCTGTATATTGTGGTGACAAGGTTTAGGTCCATAGAGCATGTAGTTTGGAGGGATTGGGATTTCTTTAGGAGTAGCATGTCCAACAGCTCTGGGTTTGACATAGCTTTATATGTTAGGCAGAGATCACCTGGGTGTAGGTGATATGCTGCGGAGTAAAGCTGGAGTTTTTTGAGGCGGTCAGTGTAGGGCTTTTGTTTGAGGCCAGTAATCCTCTTTGTGAAGTACTTCTATGGCCTTTCCAGCTGCTGCAGATGTCTTGTGAGGTACATTCCAAAAGGGGCGATGTACTCTATAATGGGTCTAATGAGTGTCGATTAGAGGGGAACAATTACCTCTTTTTCCTGGATGAGAACCATTTTATGATGAGGTGTGCCACGTAGAAAGACTTTCTGACTACTGTGGCAATGTGATTATCAAAGGAGAGACTACTGTCCACCTGGGTCCCAAGGTCTCTTATCACACATTCAGTGTTAAGTAGATTGCTGCCTATGTGGTAGTTTATGGGTACAGAGTTTTTACCAAAGGGGATGACACTGCACTTTTTGGCATTGAGCTTGAGGCCATGGCTCTGACACCAGGCATCTGTCTCAGCGAGGCCCTTCTGTAGGATGTCCACATCATTTGGGGACTTGACTATGGCTCCTAGTTTGCAGTCATCTGTGAACTCCATTAGCCAGAGGCCTTCTGTCTTAGCCTGTACTTCAGAGAAGTAAATACCAAACAGGAGAGGTCTCAGGATGGAACTTTGTGGTACTCCACTTGTCACTGCTTTGAGGTCAGATTTGGAGTCTGCAACTTTTACAGTGTGGGTTCTGTCAGTGAGCCAGTTGGCAACCCATCTTGTGACGTAGGGATTTATACCTAGTTTAGTGAGTTTAGCTATAATTCCAGAATGGAGGATGGTGTCGAAAGCCTTGGCGCGGTCAAGATAGGCTGTGTGAACCACCTTACTCTCATCTACGGCTTTGGTGACTGCCTCAAAGAAGTCAATCAGGTTAAGGAGGCATGATCTGCCTTTCACAAACCAGAACTGGGTGGGATCCAGAGCTTGGAGGTTACCAATGTCTTTGTTTATGAGTTCCATGATCATACATTCCATGGCCTTGCAGATCAGGCTAATAGGTCAATAGTTCCTGGGATCAGTGGTGGCTCCCCCTTGGTGGAGTGGGATTACTGTTGCTGTGCACCATTCAGTGGGCACAAAGCCTTATGCAAGGCTATTATTGAACATGGTGCTTAAGTGGGGAGCCAGTTGTTTTTGAAGTTCGTGTAAAACTCAGCCTGGGATGTTGTCCAGTCCCATGGTTGCTGTGTTTTTCGCTTTAGAGAGTGCAGCTTTTATCCACGTAATTGTGATTACAGGGACTGTGCATTCTTTCTGTATAGATATGAGCCCTTTAAGGGGTGGGGGATAAAGTTAGCACTGACATAAAACCTCAGCTTTGGCTGGCTATTTAGGAATATTTTCTGCTTAAAACCTCAGCTTTGGCCGGCTAAGATCTAGCTGTATTCAACTGGATGTATAAGAGAATTTAAGTACCTTTTATCTGCACATTTTTCAAATAATACGGCATTTAAATTGATTTATTTGTGTTACATTGAATATTAACTGAACTGGAAGTTTTGACTGTTTTGTCAGTTAGTGCTTGCTAGATTTTTTATTGCTGTTAGTAATTGCAGGCGGGGGTAGTCTCATTCATTGATAGCCTGTCACTGCCTATTTAAGTGGTACATTTAGGAATATTTTCTGCTTAAAACCTCAGCTTCAGCTGGCTAAGATCTAGCTGTATTCAACTGGATGTATAAGAGAATTTAAGTACCTTTTATCTGCACATTTTTCAAATAATATGGCATTTAAATTGATTTATTTGTGTTACATTGAATATTATCTGAACTGGAAGCTTTGACTCTGTTTTGTCAGTTAGTTCCCCATCCACCCTCCCTGTTTTTGTTTTGGTTTTGGTGTTAATCTTGGTGGCTTCGAAACTGCCCGCCCCTCTTGTAAATTTGTGTTTGGATACTCCTTCTGAGCCCATCTCATTTGCTCACTCAACAGAGTGCAGTGAGATTATATTCTGATTTCAGGCACTCCTACTGTGTACAAAGAGAGCATCTGGGAAATTAAAAAAAATGTTTAAGCTTGTTTCCTGCCTTTCCTGTAAGTGGTCTAGACTGTTTGTAGGCTTCTGATTCCTCAAGCCTTTCTGTTTTGGAGGGAAGCCTTCTAGCTTAGTTTTGTTTCTTATAACTAGCCAGTTTTCTAGTTTTAGCACTCAAATCTGTTTTTTTGAACTCAGCACTTGTTCAGAACTCATTGTAAGCACTACATAAGCTGCAAATTACTACAGCACTCAACTTTCCTCACTTGTCTAGAGGAAAGCAGTTTTTAGTACTTAATAAATAAGCACTTATGCAGGCATGTGTAAGGGTCAGCTCTCGGTGATTTCTCCTGTCTACCTGATGAATCTGGGCATCTTGGGGCAATGCAGCAATTGCCTCATGTACATAGACAACTTTCTCCTCCTACCACCCAACACTACAACTTGTGAGAGATGCACTTATATAGCCAAACTGGAAGCAAAGCTCTCTTCACCCAAGACTGGACTAGACAGTCAAGAGGAGAAGGTAAACACTTGCACCAAACCACACTCATCACATAGACCCTCAAAACCTACACCACCAAACACACACATAGAAACACAAAACACACACCTACATTCACGGAGGCTCTCAATAAAATCCTGCCCAAGCATCAGGGACCTCCAAAGCAGAAACGCAAGCAAACTCCACCCCCCCAACACAATGCAAATGACACATAGCCCACAAACTCAGTGTGCCACTCAACCACAGCCCATAAGGCATAACAGCATACCCAACACTCTAGTCATAGGTGACTCTATAGTCAGGCATACTGACGTTCCACTCACCAGGCTAAACAAGGCGAAAGTTACTATCAGCTGCCTGTCAGGTGCCAGGATCCGCCACATAATGAACGCACTCAGGTCACTCCACAACAAGTACAAATATGACACTGTCATTTTCCATGTTGGTGTGAATGACCTGAGATGCACCTCCCTGGACTACATGAAAAGAGACATGGAGGAGCACTCCGATCTTGTAGCCCAGGCAGGTATGACCCTGGCCCTGAGTAGCATCCTGCCATCACCCAGAATGATGCCACAGTACAAGGACAAAATTACTGACTTCAACAATTGGCTAAGCTTCTGGTGTCATTCTAAGGGGATCCAGTATTTGTCTGCCTGGGACGACATGATCGACAGACCACGATGCTTTGCCAGAGATGGCTTGCACCTGTCGCCCTTGGGATTCCGGATACTGGCTAAGGCTCTTGCCATCCCTATAGTGCATTTTATAGGCAAGGTTCATATGACAAATTCACCACTGTAACAGGTACAAGCAAGCAAAATCCGAGGGTAATGCTCAATGCTAGAAGTCTAAACCTCAAAATGCACTCACTCGAGGCACTCCTTAAAATGGAGAACATCAACATCTGTGCAGTGACAGAGACTTGGTTCAAAGCTCCAAAGAGTGCCCCTGCATTACCAGGCTATAATTCATACCACACCTTTCGGCAACCTAACCTGGAACGAAGCACTAAAGGTAGAGGCGTGTCCATATTCTAAAAGGATATCCACACCTCCGGGCTAGTTGCACAGCATAATGCATCCGAGATTATCCAAGTGCAACTAACTCTGGGCAAGACCGCAATCCAAATTGTAGCTTGCTACAGACCCCCCACTATACACCAGGATTCCTACTCCTCATTTCTTGATACACTGGAAAGTATTAGGGTACAACCTAAAACCCTAATAATGGGTGATTTCAACTACCCCACCATTAACTGGGAAAACTACTCATGTACCAACTCTTTTGCTCAACGTTTTCTGGAATTCATAAATTCCAATGCCTTATTCACACCCCCACCAGGGGCAGCAATATCCTAGACCTGGTCATTACCAACATGGGCAACCGGTGTTCCACACCATAGGTCAGTTCCTCGTTGGTCAGATCCGACCACAAGCTAATCACCCTAGACATCCACATTCTACCCCCAATTAGGGAAACCACCGGAAAAAACTTCTCCAAAGCCAACTTCACACTTCTTAAGACAGAAGTGGCAAATTTCATGACACCCATGCAGGTGGACAATAGAGGTACGACTGCTGAATCCTACACAAATGCACTTTATAAGCACTTACACGAGTGCATGGTTCATGCTATCCCTAATAGAACCAAGTTGCTATCCTCCAAAAAAAGGAAGCCAATCTGGTGGTCCTCTGCCATAAACAAACTCTACAACAGATGAAAGAAACTGTTGTAAATATCCCATGACTGGAGGAACTCCCTGGCCAACCTCAGTAAATCCTCCAAAGCTAGTTATGAAAATAAAATTGCCACTGACTCTAAAGACACCCTCAAAGCATTATATAGCTATGTCAAGAATCTCAATGGCAACACTCAGATCTGCTCTGAGTTATAGCACAATGGCACTAAATATAGAGAACCAACTGATAATGCCAACATTCTAGCAGATTGGTTCAGTGCTAACTTTACCCCCCTCTCACACCCTAGAGGGGCCATCTCTATACCGGAAGAATGCAAAGTTCCTGTAATCACAGCTGCACAGGTAAAAAACACACTCTCAAAAGCCAAGAACACAGCATCCATGGGACCTGACAATATCCCATGCTGTGTTCTACATGAACTACAGAATGAACTGGCATCCAACCTAAGTACCATGTTCAGTCATAGCCTCACCTCAGACTCTGTGCCCACTGAATGGCGCACCATGATGGTTATTCCACTACACAAAGGGGGAGCCACGATGGACCCCAGGAACTACCGCCCCATTAGCTTAATGAGCCTGGTCTGCAAGGCCATGGAACGTATCATCATGGAACTCATAAGCAAAGACATTGGTAAACTCCAAACTCTGGACCCTACCCAGTTCAGATTTGTAAAAGGCAGATCATGTCTTCTAAACCTGATTGACTTCTTTGAAGCAGTCACCAAAGCCATAGATGAGGGTAAGGTGGTTCACACAGCTTATCTAGATCTCCCCAAGGCTTTCGATACCATCCCCCACTCTGGAATTATAGATAAGCTCACTAAACTAGGTATAAATCCTAATGTCACAAGATGGGTTGAAAACTCCCTCATGGACAGAACCCACACTGTGAAAGTAGCAGACTCCAAATCCGACTTCAGACCAGTGACAAGTGGAGTACCACGGGGTTCAGTCCTAGGTCCTCTCCCGTTTGGTATCTACTTCTCTGAAGCACAGGCTAACACAGAAGGTCTTTGGCTAACAAAGTTTGCAGATGACTGCAAACTAGGAACCATAATCGAAACTCCTAATGATGTGGACATACTACAAAAGGGCCTCAATGAGACAGATGCCTGGTGTCAAAGCCATGGCCTGAAGCTCAATGCCAAAAAGTGTATTGTCATCCCCTTTGGTAAAAACTCTGTACCCATGAACTACCACATAGCTGATAGTCTACGTAATGCCGAAAATGTGATAGGAGACCTTGGGACACGTGGACAGTAGTCTCTCCTTTGATAATCACATCACCACAGTGGTCAGGAAATCCTTCTACGTGGCTCACCTCATCACAAAAGCTACAAGATCGGAGAGCTCTTCCATGTCTCTTTTCATGTAGTCCAGGGAGGTACGTCTCAGGTCGTTCACACCAACATGGACGATGACAGAGTCATATTTGTACTTGTTGTGGAGTGACCTGAGTGTGTGGGTTATGTGGCAGATCTTGGCACCTGACAGGCAGCTGACAGTAACCTTCTCCTTGTTTAGCCTGGTAGTGGGACATCAGTGTGCCTGACTTTTTCCTTCGAGAAACAAATAGGTGATTTTTTTCCATAATAAATGTTGAGGGAGAATGAGAATAACTTAGAGAAGAAAATGAAACTGAAAACCTCAGTCACACCATACAGCTATGAAAATATCTGGTTCCTTGTTTAGAAATGATTGTTCATACTAGGTTTCCTGATATAGATAGGGTGTTAGTGTATGTATCTGAAAAAGTATCTGTAGAAAGAAAAAACAAACTGACCACCAGGGCTTCGTGCATAAAACCACTTTAATAAAACAATAAACAGTCAGGTAGGATAAGTGTTTTCACATAACATGCTTCATCGGATCCTAATAACCTAAAATCAAACAGCATTTTAAATAAAATATAACGAACCACAAAAAAATAATGACTCATTGTGGTAGTGGGTGTGCTTTCAGTGCAGGTTGTGAAGGTATGGTGACATTTAAATCAGGTATCCTATGTGCCTGTAACTGGGCTATCCATTTCATCTCAGCCAGCTCAGTTTTATTCACAATCTCACCTACCAATATCATCTTTAATAACTTCAACAACAGTGAAATTAAAAGAATGTCCAGTATTAGACCTAAGATGTTTATATATATATATATATATATATATATATATATATATATGTATCTGAAATAGTATAAATTGTGTTACTGAGAAAAAAAAAAACTGGAAAGAAAAATATGATAGAAAAAGGTGACATAGCAATGATGCACTTTACTTTAAGCAACAACTTGCCTTTTATTTTACACATTCTCCAATAAAGCTGCATTTCAACAACCAATTAATTAATTATTTGTTTAAAATATATATAAACAGCAGTAGAAGTAAACTGTCACAGACTATTATTTTTATTTTACATTTGTTGACCGGAATTGTCCAACTGAGCTGAAGAGCCCTTTTGGAGTGGACGCCCGGGGAGATAATTACTATTAGTTATTAGTTATTAGCTATTAGCTATTAGACTATTAGTGGAATACAATACTTCTGGAGATGGGGGATCATAGGATTTTGTGCATTAATAGTCCACACTGTACTAAAATGAAACTGCACAAAGTAAAACAAACAGTAATCACTATATTTTTGTTTTGTAGACCTATTTTATGTGCATTTTATAAACGTGTAATGTTTTTCTTGATGTTTCCTTGTCTTTATTTCTAAACACACACACACACACACACACATGGACACACACACACACACACACACACACACACACACACACACACACACACACACACACACACATAGAAAAAACCTATAAGAATAAAAAATAAATAAAATATATAAAATAAGCAAACAAAACAAAAACACAAAAGGTATTTTATAAGTGCAATACTGCTTTCTAAGGTGAGAGTTGTAGGAAAATATGGGAATCTCCCTGGGGTGTAGTGGTTGTCTACTGATAATGCCCAGTCTAGTGTAATCATTTGCATGTGTCCATAATTTTTGAATAGCATTTGTAAAACATTCTCAAAGTGGTCCTAGCCTTCTAAAAGCTATGTACCATGTGTTTTTTTAATATTTTATTATTTTAAACTGGCAGATTACCAAATATTTTTATGTTTGCTTAATTCATCTTTTTCTGTACACTTTACTTATTTTTCAAGGAGTCAGGAATCAGGGTTTACCCTGCAGAATAGTAGAGCATTATATACAGAATGAGATGCAGTAATCTGCTATCAGATAAGGACCTCTGAGCCTAGGTAATCCATTTTAGTTTCCTATCTGTCTTTTGAAACTTATGTAAACAGAAAGGAAAATACTTCCTAGCATAACATTACTAGAACAGTCAATTACTTTTATCTGGGCCTCATGTCACTGAACAGCTTGCTTTAATCCTGACTTCCTTAAAGGAATAAAACAGTGGGAGGTAAAACAGATACCTGGTGTTACATAGTTAGCAACTTGGCAAAGGCTAAAACTTGAAATTGTTTGCTTTAATACTTAACTTGGCTGTTGGAAAGATAACCTTGCACATGAACTTTGTCTTCTTCCTGGCATGCCATTTTCCTTATTAATAAGTCTGACATAATCTGCTATTGACTTTTTGAGTGCATCTCACTATTGGGAATTGGATAAGCTGTTACCCTTCTGTGGATGTTCAATAATGAAGAAGTGAACTATCCAAATGTGTACCACTCTGAGATATGGCTGTAAGTGTTCACTTGTAAGGCTGTATGTAGTTCTAGAGATAGCTGAGGGTCCCCTCCCATTTATAAATTGGCATCATGTCCCCATTAGAAAACATTATTTTATTGCCATCACTTTAATTGGTTAGGCTTGTTTAATAGGGAGATTAGCCATCCATTACAATGACACAAGTGAATGAGCAAATACAGAAACATCACCATTAGAAACTCTACACAAAGTCTTACAGTAACTATTTAAACTGATGATTAATTAGAGAAAAAAATAAGAAATAAGATGATTCACAAATGAATACAAATAAGTCAGTGTACTTACACTGGGCAGGATGGTGGCTTAGTGATTAAAGTGTCTGCTGCATAAATGTAGGCTCTGGGGTTCAATTCAAAAATCTGGTCATGATATGTGTTGTTGAGTTTTTATGAAATCCTAATGTCCTTATAGATTTTTCCATGCACTTCAGTTTCATATTACTTCCAGAAGTATTCTGATTGATTGGTTACTCTAAACTGCCTATATAAACAAATTGTTTTCACTTTAGATATTGTAGTTTACATTGTAATTGGAAAGGTTTAGGACTCGGAGTAGATCAGCTCATTCTCCCAGTTACCAAACACATAAAAAGTAGCTACCTAATCAGAGTCCATAATTATTCTTCATCAGTGACTGAAGCCTCTGTTTGGAGAGTATCCTTGCCTTTGAGAAGTGGGATTGTAAAGCAGAACATTCTTCAACCACAGGCATGACCAACCAACCAAAACACTAACCAGCTTATACTATCCACTGTGAGAAACACATGGCAGCTTCAAAACAGAGTGCCGTAGTTTAAAATCCCTGTCACTAGCACTGAATGAAAAGGAAAACAAAACACCTCGGAATGGCTGTGATACAGCTTACTTAAAGGATATAAGCCAAAT
Source organism: Protopterus annectens (assembly GCF_019279795.1). NCBI lineage: Eukaryota > Metazoa > Chordata > Ceratodontiformes > Protopteridae > Protopterus > Protopterus annectens. The sequence continues at coordinate 325,096,680 of NC_056736.1, forward strand.
TACAGTGCACTGAAAATCATTAACAATTACACTGCATGAAAGAAATTCATAGACAAAAGAAATGACAAAGCCTGACCCCCAGCACGCGCACACACACACGCACGCACATACGCATACCCATGTAGGGCTTCTGACACTCACTATACAGACATTTGAATGTAAGCATTACATGGAATGCATTTTAAGTGCACATTATTCAGAAAAATGTAGTTCAACAAACTCAGTTTAAGAGAATCAGCTTGTTCCTGCATCCATGCACAAGAGTCTGACAGTCCATGTCGACCACTATTCAGCACAAATGTCCAGGTGTATTCAATTATTTGCAGGCTTCCTATATATAATTGCCAAGGAAAACTCACTGGAGTTAGAAATCACTGTTATGAGCCAAAACAGTTAGTTAATGAAGCGATAGCATCAGTGCTGCCCTTTAGGTACTGTAGTCATTGTGGAGATGATGCCAAGAAAAGGTGTAGTGCATCCTTTATAGAAATCCCATCCAATAACGATATTTAAATTTGACTATTACATGAATGATCACATCAGGGAACTTATTTCAGAATGCATAAGACATCGACTAGCCTTAAAAACATAAATAAATATTGTTATACTTTTCAAGAGCTAAACTGTGAAAACCATGTTGTATAGACCACCCCAATGCATATGAAATCTTTTCTAATGCTCCACAGACCATAGAGAATAAAATAATGTATCATCAAATAGCATTTTTTTCCTGAAGAGTTTAGCAGGAAAATGTATTCAATATGGCAGTGTGGCAGAGAGTGCTAGGGCTATGAGCTTCTAACAAAAAAAAAAAAAAAATTAAAAAACTTCACCCTGTAGACCTAGGTTTCAGTCCAGGACAACAATTTTGGGAGATGAAAAAAACTTTTTTTGTCCTAAACACATTTTATTGAAACATTTCTTAATCAAAAATCTAAATATCAACACAATATTAACACAAGGAACTAGGGGCCTTAATTGATTATGTTATCATACACAGTATATTCACAAATAGAGAAAAATAAAATCATGCCTAGATTCATAAATGTCCTCCTCTTAGTATTTTGTAAATGTGTATGGAAGTATTTACTGCACAAAGGTATACAAAATATATATTCAGGGTACCCAGAAAGAAAGAAAGAAAAAACATAGCTTTGGCACTGTTTCATAGAGGGATAAAGTCCTGACTACAACATACATGATTCAGGTTTCACTTTCAGCCTGGACGCTAACAAGACCAAAGTGATTGTGAGGATGGGAATGAGTGATAAACAGAGGTTTGTCTATTCTGAGACAAGGTTGAGGGGGGGTGATGCAACCTCCTTTACCACACACCCAACAAGACTGTTGAGTAGTACTTGGTAGTAGCTACTGGAGTGTGGTGGCTAGTACCACAAGTATGCCTGGAGGGTGTGCCCACATGTTTGTGGAGGTAAACAAGCAAGACTTCATCTACTGTGGCTGAAATGAATGTCACAAGCTGCCACTTTTAGGAATTAAGTGACCTGCTGACTTCTGACTGGCACTTCTAAATGAGGGGGTAAATGAGTTGATAAGCTCTTGTCCCAGTCATTAAAAAATGGGCAGTAGGGCTCACACCCTGACCAGAAAATGAGGAACACATTTTAATAGGTGATTTGATGAGGAAACCCAGTGTAATGAGAATTTAAAAAAAAAAGAAAACAGCTGTAGCTGAAGAGCAGAAGTCTAGTCAATGACAGTTTTTTATAGTTTTTAAAGGTTATTATTTATGTCTACATGGAAGTAAATACCATGCTGTGCTTAATGTTCGTTTCTTGTCCATAGCTTGTAGTCTGTTTTTCACAGGGCATCTCTTATATCAGATTTGTGAGCATATGCACACATCCTGTTTTACACTGTACTTTTTTCCACATGGCTATACTACACCAGGAATAGGGAGTATTTCATGTAAGCTATGGAGAAGGTCATGAATAGGATTTCTACAGTTTCAAAACTTTGTCAAAACCAGTCCAAGCAAAAACAGTGGAGGGGACTCTTTTCTCAGAACACAAGACAAATTTGAAGTAGATTGTTTTGAATAACTAAGGAGTGAGACAACAGCCTCTTTCATGAAGGATGCATGCAGAACAATGACTAGGGTAGGGCACAGGGGGCAGCTGCCACAGTCACAGGCTATTAAGGGGCACACTTGTCAGGCAACAAGGATGTGAGACAACACCAGCATTGCATAATGAAATAACAAAGCTATTGTGGCATAATAAATGAATGTCAGTACTACATTTTTGGTCACAGAGGAAATACTGAGATGCTCTTTGTATGATGATTTAAATATAAGATACTGCTTGCTCCGTTTGCAGCAATAAGCTTGCTTGCTTGCTACAGTTGAATATTGTTTGCCTTTTCTCTTAATTTTAAGTTGTAGGGGATGCCAGTTTGTGGAATTGCACAGGGCACCAGATGGCCTATCTACATTTATAGCTTTAAGGAAGAGGGTATCAACCATCAACTGAAAATGTTTTTGCAAATGTTACTTAGGAATTTTACCAGTTGTAGTTTCAGCAATATTTTTTCTACCAAAATTATATTTGGGAAAATTGCTTTTATATAACTGATCTACACCCAAACTGCGTAAAATAATAAATTGCAACATTCAAGATATGATGCTAACAGATATCTTGAGCAATGCTTAAATTAATACTAAGCATCCTTAGGTTAGATTACAATGCAGAGATATATATTAATCAAATTAAATGTGAACACGTAATCTGTTAGCAAATAGATACCTTAAATACAGACTTTAAAAACTATATGATCTAGAGGACTGGGCCTTATAACTAGACACACTCTCACTTTTTCACTTAGGGATATGGATACCTTATGCAGTTCTTAGTGATTTGCACCTGCTTAGTTTATTCTTAGACTGTGAAATATAGTTATTTATTTATTTTTATTTGTTTAAATTTGCTGACTGGGGCGAAGCACTAATCCAATATGTCCAATTTAGGTCTTTGCTGAATTCATAGACAAAGGCTTTGCAGCTATGCAGCACTAAATATCATCCATGCCGTAGTGTGACATAGCACATGGTTGCCCAGATATGTATTGGAACTGCATTTCACTGGCACTGTATAAAAAGGATAGCATACTAAATGAGTTGTGCCACATTATGGGGAGAAATAGTATGAGGTAGGAACAGTGGAATCATGACTAGAGTAGTTGACATCATAGGGAAGGCAGGTAAATGTGCCCAAGCAGCTGACTCTCTGATCAAGGATATGTATGCTCACAAGTGCAGTGAAGTGCCATATAGCTGCCACACATATAGTGGGAAAAACCCAAGGATATCAGGACAGTAATATGCCAACCACGTTCATCATATAAATTGGGAGGAAAAAGGGATAGAATAGTTAGAAGAGATGAAATAGCTAAAATAGCAAGAAAAGGAAAAGACACACAAGTAATAAATAGTAAGGAATTATTGGTAAGAAACAGTATCACTTTTGTGTAAGTATCCCATTTTTTTTTCAAATTATAAGATGAAGGGTGTTTATTTATTTATTTATTTATTAATGAATTACTTTTTCTATATATGAAATATGCACATATAAATGCCACAGTATAAGCCTGAGAAAGTATTATTAAAACATTTTTAAGGAAAAAGGAGGAAGGGTTTGATATAATGGTTAAGGGCTTCACCTCATAGACACAAGGTACAGGGCTTGATTCTCTCCTTGAGCTATTGGCTAGGCTTAGAATGGCCCTTCAAAGCAATTAACCTAGTATGAATCTATATGTGGTGGTAAGTTACCTAACCACAGTCATAGTATCAGTTGCAGATAAATTCTGTAAAGACATGCATTTTAAGCACATCTTTAAATATTTTAATGTGTTTTATTTTTTTTTTATGGTAGTAGGCAGGTAGTTCCAGGTAGAAGGCCCAATCTAGATAAGACTGTCTTACCTATAGGAATTTTAAATGGAGGATATACAAAAGAGAAACTGTTGTCTTGTGTACTTCTGAGTTCATAAGAGTTGTCTTGTAAAGGTAGTTTCACTGTTAGAAATGGGCAGTGACCACACTTTTGAACCACGTAAATTAGAATACTTTGAAGAGAAGTGTATATATGAAAGTCATTTAGAATGTTTTACCAAATTGCAATGGTGCATCTGAAGGTCTGCTAATAGAAGGGTAGGCAAGAAAGTTAGGGAGAAATAGTTGTTGGTGGGACACAGGGGGGAGTGAGGTCTGCAGAAGCACTTGGTAATGGGTTGCCACTCTCTATCTGTTTGTATGCATTCAGTCTTCACCTCATATTTTGTGTCAGTACCACTCCTATATGTCTGTGTCGACACAATGTTTGTTTCTGTACCTTTTCAAGGTGATGGAGATTACCCTACTGAATGTGACCTGGTGGTCCCACTACTGCTCATCCTCCCTCCCCACCTAATACTTAGAGGGGAGCAGAGGATACTCTTCTGCTAGTGCTTCAAAGGTCTCCAGTGGTCTCCCAGTGATGGTTGTACAAGCTGGTTTCATCTGATGTATGCCAACAGTTAGATGTCTGGTAGGGTTAGATAACCTTAGATAACCTGAGCCTGACAAACGAAAAGTTGATCTTGATGAAGTCTCAAGCTAATATGGACAGACCCCCGGGACAGAATTACTGTGTGCTTACAAGTAGGAAGCCACTATGCTTTGTAATGCATCTGACTTTCTACTAATTTTGTTGTGAAATGTTACTGAGTAACTATTTCCAGTTCTTATAGACACTATGCAGTGTTTCTAAATCTAGATCAAGAGAGGTAGTCGTGCCCCTTTATTCATCCCTCATCAGGCCCATCATAGAATACAATGCCCCCTTTGGGATGTACCTTACCCAACACCTGCAGCAATTATAAAGACCCCAAAAGTACCTCACCAGGAGGATCAAGGGACTCAAACAGATGCCATATGCTGCTCGGTTAAAAAAACTCCAGCTCTACTCAGTTGCATACCGCCTACTTCGAGGTGATCTATGCCTGACATATAAAGCTATGTCCAACCCAGAATTAATGGACATGCTCCACCTCAGTAAATCTAAATCCCTTAGAGCCACACACTCGAGGGACTTGAACCTCAGCACAGAAATAAATAGAACATGCTGGTGGGACAGATTCATAACCCAGAGGCTCCCTTCACTCTGGAATAGAATTCCAATTCATGTTAGGCAGAGCACCTCACTGACTCTTTTCAAGAAGAATCTTGATGAGTGGATGGGGGATCGTAGGTTTGTCCCGGGGATTACTTCCGTGTCGCTATTAGACAGAGGCACAGTAAACTAAACTTTAAAAAGGGCACAGTATACTCAAATCAAGGGGTGGCGTAAGCCAAACACAATTGGGCTAGGCTTATAAATGTTCCAAGGCAAATAGCCTAGTATGAACCTATGAACCTATGAACCTATAAACTCAATCCTGAAAAAAAGTTACATTTGAATGCTTCCACAGGAACATGAAATTCAACTTTTGTTGGGACATGGCCTGAAAGAAGTATGAGAAAAGTCACTATGATATGTTTCAGTAACTATGTAGCTTTGCAATCATTAGTTTGACAGTTCTAGAAAATAACCTATAATGAGGGTGGTAATACCTGCAAATAATCAGTTGTGATCAGTGTACCACTCCAGTAATCAAATGTTTAGTAAAATAGTAGGTGAAAACACTATATGACAGTTTAAAAAGCTTATGGCTGTCAAGGATTGGGAGGGTGGCCTAATGGTTAAGGTATTTGCCTTACAAACACAAGGTGCAGGGTTTGAGTCTCACAAGGGATAATTGCCTAGGCTTAAAATGGCTCACAAGGGCAGTTAGCTTAGTACTAACCTATGGACCTATGAACCACCCCAACTGTCATGAGGTATTTCTTTAGCAACCTATCTAAAGTGGGACCTGTGACAGTACAAGGACCAAAGTGCACCTTGTAAGTTCTAAAGATTATGTTCCAATCCTACCCCATATTCTAGTTCTCTCCTGAAAGGCTATTCACTCCCTAATTAGGTCAGTCACACTAGAAGTTCTAATCCCAAGGAGAGACACATTATTGGTGGTGATCAAATGCCCTTTGAATAAGCCGTTAAGTATAATATAGCTTCCCTCTTTGTCTCTGGTAAGTAGTACCCTTGCAAATACAATTACCCAAACCTCTACATCTCCCAGCAGGTTAAGAGGAGAAAGCACATATAGAATAAATGTTTAAGCAGGGATAAATTCTGTATATTGATTACATATACCAACTGAAATAGATAAAAAGGAGGGGTTGTGCCTACAGATAAAGGTAAGTATTGTTGCTGTCTTATTTGACTCAATAATTCAATATATATATTATCATCAGATTTTACTCCAAGAAAACAAAAGTTTACCATAGTGAGCATAACGGATAAAAGCTGTAACATCTATCTTTTGAACACATATCATGCAGGACCTATTAACCTGCAAGAAGGTACAGGAAATGAGCAGTCTATGCAAAAAGCCAATGGATTGATTTGTTACTCTGCACAAATATTTCCTTGCAATATATATGACTATAACAATAAACCAGGTAAAACATTAAACAAACAAAAATATGTAATTAAACCTCATATTTCCATTAAGAAAATTGTAAATCACAACAAAGCATAGAAGATTGTTGAAAAAGTACAGCTCTCCATGACGTAAAGGACAGCTAGTGTGGCGACAAGCACTCCCTACTTTCAACAAATGTTAAGCCCCCTGCCACCTATCATATTTGCATGGACAATAGACAGGCAAGTGAATGACATGTGCACAAACTTAATACTATCTGTGTTGACTCTAAAGTAGATTTGAGTAATGAAAGATGTTTTAAGCTACTCCTTTATGTGACAAATATTACACCGTTTTATGAAATGAGAGCTTTCTCATAAAGTAACATCACTACCAATTTGGTAACAAGCAGTAAGACTCATTTATAATAATATGTATTTCTTCCATTAGGGAATTAAATGGTACACTGTATTACCATTAGCTTGAAGACCAAGTAAAAGCAGCCAGAGTAGAAATGTCTTGAAAAACACATATTTGTTTTAGTGGTGGAATGTATTTTATAGGGTGAATCACTAAAAAGAAAAGGGCTCCCACGTTGAACAAGCCACTATGTGTGTTACCCTCTGCCCTTCCAGTAGCTTCTTAAAGACTAGAAATGCTGTCAGTGCCATGTGCATATGAATAAGCAGATGGGTAGATTTTCATTTGCTCATGTGTGCACCATCAGCAGTGACTGCAGACATTTCTACCTTTGAAGACTGCTGCAGTTTAGATTCAGCATCTTTGGGAGACATGTATTTTACCAAGCCATGTGGGTGATATACTGTTAATGAATCAGGGTATGGTAATCCATATTTACAGCCAGTTCTCCAACAATGCCTAATGACTAAATGGAAAATGACTGAATGGAAGGAAGCTTTTTTAAGCCTTCTTTCTAAGGAATAATTATGGTTCAAATATATACTGCAATCTTCTATTTTAAAAATTGTATCCATTAACCTAATACTGCTTGGCACTCTCTCCTTAATGGCAAAAGAAATAATTCTTACAAAGATCATCCTAAACATGCACTGTCTTAGATGCTGTGACAAGTATATCTTATACAATTTCTCTGTTGTAAGTTCTTTTGTAGAAATCCATGTTCATTCTAGGAGTCTAACTTGCATATAGGTAAGATAATTAGAGATGTTTTTCTGGCAGCCCTGGACCTCCATATTCTCAAACCTGGATTTTATTACTGCCAGATGGGATGTAGTTGATGCCAGTAAATGGTGTAGATCGTCTGTGTCCTTGTCTTGTTCAAACAATGTCTAAGTCTTTTAATTTAAGATCACATCAAATGCTGCTACTGTTTCAAGGGGAGGGGAGGGAGACCTGACCACAGCACACAGTTATCATGTTCTTTGGGGGTAGTAACTTGACCTCATAGTTGATACTCACTGTTTGGAAAATATCTAGCCTTGTTTCTTCACCTTTTCCTAGCAAATGCACAAAAATATTCTGGTTCCAGGTATTAGATAATTTTAGCAATGCATTCAAGGTTGAGGATGTACATTTTCAGATTTTAATACACCTTTAGCCATGGAAATATGGGAGCAGCAAAATCATGTGGTCTGCTTGCCTCTGCTGCCATCAAAAGTCCATTTCCTTTGTTTTTTTGATGAAACTACATTGTGCCTTTGACCAATGCAGTTTTTCTCACATTGTTTTGTTACAGACGGATTTTGTTGTCAAGGATTTTAATAACATGACTGAACCCAACATAGAGCATCTTCCTGAATGGGAAATCAGTCAAATTTATTCCCAGTGTTACCACCAATTTGGAAGAAGCCAGGTGATCACACAAGCACAGAACACATACAACTGACTTTTGGTGCATTGATTTAGTGATGGTAGCGCAACTCTCTGAGCTATAGTCAAGACAATGATGCTTGATGAAGACAAGTGCTAAAAATAACTTTCTTAGGAAGAGATGTATGCAGGGGTGTAGAGATTCTTGAAGAAAACAGTGGAAAAGATAATCCTCTGATAGAGTGAACTTTAACCAGTGTTTGCCTGTGCGCAGTTAGAAAAGTTATAGTAAAAATAAGGTAGTTCCCAAGACATTTGGAAAATGTACTGTCTGCTTAGTAACCAATGGTCCTCAACTGAAATGAGAACACACACACACACACACACACACACACACACACACACACACACACACACACACACACACACACACACTCACAGTTTAAGTAACATCCTTCCTGTCAGTCTCACATGTCCTTCCTGTCAGTCTCACATGAATAATATCATGAAGGACTCTCAGACCCTGCTTTCTGCTTCTTCAATGAATACCAAGAAATTGAGGGACTGGCTTCAGTGCAACTTATTCCGCAGGAAATGGGGGCTCATCTTGAAAATAATATGTTCTTGTGAAAGACTCTACCTATAAGAACCTGAAAATCCATGATTCTAACAGAGCTGATATCCATCAGGGATACATTGTAGGTTTAACTGAAGAATTAATATATTTGTGGACTATTTAAGTGTTATTAAGCAAAAGAGGGACAATATTTGCTTTAATTCCCCATCAACAGCAATCCAAACAAACATCCTGGAATGCAACGGCTTGGTGAATCTTCAGGAAAATAACAGACCACAGAAGATCACGCTGAATCAAAGTTTCAATAATGTTCTAAGCATGTTCACTTTCAGATCCTGCTTATGTTAAGGCAGTGTTAATAAATAAAAGCAGCTCCTAAGAATAGTAAGATAACTTTAAAACTGTGGCTTTCCAGCTGTTGTACTTTAACAACAGTTCTATTTTACAGTCTGTATGAGCTCCTCTATCAACTAATAGCCTTTGAATTACATCTCTAAAATTCAGAATTTAACAGTAACTTAGTAGTTACAAAATAAGGATAAACAATGGGAGTGAAACAATATAAAAGGCTACAAACTCTTACAAACTCATAAGTTGAAAACATATTTGACTAAATGCAAATACTTAAGGCCACTGGAATCAATTAAAGACAATACAATCCTCAATGATCAGCAAAAATAGATGTGCTACACCTATTAGCAGCAGCATAACATTTCAACATATATAAGAATATGTGATCAAATAACATAATTAAATCATCACTGTAACTGAATTTACATTGTAACTGTGACAGTCCAGACTTGCTCTCTCATTATTAAAGCAGAGCTGTAGCTAGGTTACCTGGTGCCCTGGGCAGTTGCCAAGACTGAGTTGACCTTTATCTCAAGTCTGAGGACAAAAATATATTTCCCCAGAAGTTGTTGGCCAATAAAGAAAAAAGTCTTCCTCTCAAAATAATAACTGTTGACATCTCCTTGATGCAACTGTAGCAAGCAGCTACAATTACTAACATGCTAAGCACGGAACTCCATGCATGCAGTTTCTACATTCCTTAAAGAAACTTCAATATCATAGGGACTGCTATTTGTGTACTCGATAAGCTTATGCTTGGGGCAGCTATTCCTTCACTACACCATAGTTGCAGCTCTGTTTCAAAGCATTTTTTTTGCTGGAGTTCCTTTGCATCCCAAATGTGAGAGGCTATGCTCCGCCACATACTTTCTACTTCCACTTATACTGCAATCCAAAGTATGTTGCTTCTGTGTAATTGGGATGTATTTGTTGTTTTCAGAATTACTGGCTTCTCCAGAAAATGATAAATGTTCAGTATAATTTCAGCTGAATGCTTAGTGCAAAAATGTGAGAGCATTTCATCACTTATAGATGGAAATCAAATATTCACATTTGTATTGTGTTTCATATATTGCATCAGTCTTGTTTTTCTCCTGTAAAAATAGGGTTAAAAAAGGAAACAAATGTGGGACAGCAGGGTGTGCAAACACAGGTTAATGCCCTGCGCAGTCCAGATATCCGATTTTTAAGAATATGTAACCCGGTTACAGCAGCTTAACTACGAGTTTGCTGTCAGCTCCAGGGTTTAATATGCAGTTTTGGCAGTAATTAGATAAAAAGGAAGCTTTGAAGTCACTGCTTGTATTCAGTATAATGTGGAATTGCTTTCTGTAGTTCTGCCCACAAGCAGAATTCTTGTAAAGCTAAATTACAAAAAAAAAAAAAAAAAAAAAAAGCATATTAAGTGTAAAGTGTATTAGAATGGGAGGAGTCTGGAAATTTCCTTCAGGCTGGTTTTGCTAAGGAACAAATTAGTCCTTGATATGTATTAATTTACAGAAAATGCTTATTACTAAATGTCATGCTGTTGCAAGTAGGCTTATTCAATCTTTGCATTCTTAACACAGAATAAAAGTGCATTTATGAAAATCATGACAAGGTGGTCTTATACTGTTTTTACTGTATTTTTACTGTACAGGCCAGATCAGTTTTTCATGGTTGTTTGTCACAAATATAAAACAGATAGCTGTACTTCCAGAGTATTTTTATTCATTTATCCATTTGTTCTTGCTTCTACATAATGTATTCCCAGAGAGTGATAAATCCAGTTTGGAATATTCCAGTATTCTTATTTTTGCCTTTGGCCAAAGGTTCTGAGGGATCTCCCAGACACATTAGCTATTCATCTGATCACTGAGCTCTGAAACACATACCATTCTGTAGCTGTTCCTAATTAGTTCATGCATTCACCTGAACTCACCTGCTTATCAGGTACAGGGTTTGTGGTGGGTATTTTTATTTCTTTTCTTGTTTTTGTCCTCAGGGTTTGGTTATGCAGTCAGGTCAGCAGATTGCATGCATACATTTTCATACCTTATATGGATCAAAAAGCAACTGCCTCTGCTGTTGAGCAATATACAATCTGAGTCATTTTTTTTAACTCTGCTTATCCTAAAACAAAGTGTGCGTGTGCGTGTGTGTGTGTGTGTGTGTGTGTGTGTGTGTGTGTGTGTGTGTGTGATAGAGATCTCCATGTTCGTTCCTTTCAGCCAGACTACAGAACAGTTCTGTATCCTAACTTACGTTAATGAGATGAATGAATGGACCCCTGCAGGGGAAAAGGGAATTTCTTATTCTCGCTGCAAACAAATCAACACCACTTTAGATTCTCCAGGTTCATGTTAAATAAAATAAGTTGCATGGCTTGAAAGTGATCTGGGTCCCACAAATATATAACTTCACTGTCCTAGGCTAAAAAATGTATTAATATGTTTCTTAAGTGTGTTTTTTAGTAAGTATATATTGGGAAAGAAATACAAAATACATTGTTCATAAGAATCTTTAATCAACTATCCAATTAGTATCCTGCGAGCACTAATTAAAATGCCAGAGAGGATTATCTGCAGACAGATACCTGAATACATCAGAGAGTATGCTGTTCTTTGGGGTAGATGACATAGCACCAAATCTAACTTTAGCACCCTGAGTGCCATCTACAGTTTGATATACTATATTTCCACACACATGGTGCAGAGTATGACTTCAAAAAGGCCTTTGATACAGTGGACCACTCCACACTAATGCACAAATTAGTGAAGATCTAGTTCTCTAGTAATGTTTTACAGTGCTTACAAATCTACCTTACACAGACAGAATCTTCAGATTACTTGGCCCATATAATTAGGGTTTTGTACATGTTCCACTACTCTGGGATCTCTTATAAACTAATTGCATCCTTTATACCAATGACATTTTGCTGACCAAAGCAAATAAAAAACTCAACAGCTTTGCCAATGTTTTCCATGGAAACTCAGGAATGCATACTATCTTATTATCAAATACTCCTCAAGAAAACTCCTTCCATTGGCCAAAGAACAGGAATACATTGGTATCACCCATGACCTCCATTTCCAGTTTCACTTGCACATCAGGTCCCAAGTTAAAGCCCCCTTACAAAATTTCAGACTTACTAACTATAGTAGTTAAACAATCTCGTGCTATAAATGTAGCCCTCTCAAGTCTTGAATATGAATTCCCTGTTATTTCTCTGTGTTCTGCTAAGGACACCTCATTAATACATTTTTCAGAAAACAAAATTCTCAGATGTGTTAATCTAGCTAATGACAGAAAGCATCATTGCACTGCACTACAAAAAATGGTTACCATGGTCATCTACTTTTTTCAACATTCTCACTTTTAAAATACTACATAAAAGATATTGCCCTCCTGTCCTTCACAAACACATTAGAAATCAAAGCTGCACCTGTGAGAAAACTGATTCGATAGAGCTAGCTAAGCCACTATATTCTCTAATAATTTCTGAAAGGTCTTTTTCCGAGGAGGCATAGACTAGCTAGAGTAGCATCCCTAAACAGATTTGGAGAATTTAACAGGTTGAATTCTTCAAAAAAAAAATCTGTTAATGTACACTTTATGAAAGAAAATAAATGGTACTGGTTCAGAGACGCAGGATAATCCCAGATCATTTTACAATTTTGAAAAGTTGCTTAACATACAATTGTGGTCTTTTTTTATAGGCAATTTCAGCTTTAGATTGTAAAACATCTTTTTTTCCATTTTTTATTCATACGTTGTTAAATACTACTAATTTTATCATATTATACTTGTAAATATATTCTACCTCTTGACAATTCTTTTTTATTGTTTTTTTAGTTATACAATTATAAATTTAACTAACTTTTATGTTATAGTCGTAAACACATTGTACCTCGACTAATTTTGTTAGCTGTTTTATTATATAAATGTTTCTGGATATAACCTTATTTTTGTCTTTGGCTTTCTGGCCTGGATTATAGCTGAAAAGGGTCCATGGAGTAGTCCACTTACACCGATAACAAATGTAATAAATAAATGTTCTTTGCGGCTACTACATCAAATGCTTTTTCTCTAACTGCACCCAACCACTGGAATTCTTTGCTATGTCATATTAGGGCAACACCAACTTACTTAGCCCTTTCTGCTAAATTTGTTTGAGTAAAGGCATTTCCTCCATGATGAGATCATATGGAAATATTCTGATCCAGAAGAATTGTTGAACAATACTTATGTCGTATGTAACTTGCAGATCCATCTTCTTTGAGTAATACTTTGTAGTATGACTTGTATATGCCTCACATCTCTAGGCTGTTGCTGAAAAAGTCCAATTTAGTAAACAAACAAGAAAATAAATACTTGTTGGTGAAACATGACTTTATTATTCATACACACACACACGTATGTATATATATATATATATATATATATATATATATATATATATATATATATATATACACACACTCATACAGTATATATATATATATATATATATATATATATATATATATATATATATATATACAGTATATATATATATATATATATATATATATATATATATATATATATATATATATATATATATATATATATATATATATACACACACACACACACACACACACACACACACACACACACACAGTACATATATATATATATATATATATATATATATATATATATAAAAATAACGGTGTGTGTGTATCTTAGTTCTAGAACTGCAGTCAGATGAAAGATGCAATATATTTTTAAGCATGAAATACTATGTTTAATTTGCCCAAAATGTACTGCATAGTATAAGACTTAGGGAGATAGAGAAAGAAAAAAACTCTCCACAGTTAGTGGTTATAGACATAAATAGCTCCTTCTCTCCAGTATGAGTTACTTGCTCTGTATTTTTCTACATACTATTTATATTTCTTTTATACTTTATCTTCTCCCAGTGAAAAAAACTACTGCTGTTCTTGTGGGAATGGTGTAAATGGTATAAATCTGGTCTTCAAAGCAGAAATTCATAAATGTCTGTAATATACTGATGCATTGAATATACAGCTTTGGGTTGCAAACACACCAGTTTATTAAGAATACAGCTTTCATCTTCATATTTGAAGATAATAGTAATTAAAGAAATGGAAGGCTATTGGATGTTATTTCCTTTCCAAGATTGCTTTCTACTTTGTTTCTGTGGTAGTGCTTGAATAGTATATTTATACAGTTGTTTTCTTTTGAAAAAAATGTTAATCTCACATCATACCAGTACTAGGAAGGAAAAAGTAAAGCAATGCTGCTTGAGAATCTCAGTAACATTCCACAGATATAAGCCAGCACATTCACATCAGTCCAACTCTGCCTATTGAAACTGTCTAAACTTTCTGCAAGCTGGGAATCTAGATAGATCAAAGGCTGAACTTCCAGCCTCACCATAATAACAAAAACAAAAACTAACAGACTTCTGTTATGGTTCTGGAAAATTACCCAGTTCATAGTGCCAGAAAGTGCAATGACTTATGGGTAACTGTATACTTATGGCTTAACTCAAATATGAACTACCTCTCATTACAGCAGCATCTGTGAAGAACAGCAAAACTCTCCATATTACTGGCTAACAAGCCCTTCAGATTTGTAACATTCTCTCTTCTACAACTGTCCATCACCATAACCTCCTATTGAAATCCAAATGGCTCCCAATTAAACAACATGTAGATTTATGCTTTTCCTCCTCCCTTTACAAGCTCATAAAAAATAGTCATTTAACCACTCTGCTCATCATTTCCTTATAAGGCAATTCAATTATTGCCTAATCTAATGAAGCCAAAACTCACAAAACTAGGAGTAAACCCCTATACTATCTATTGAGTACCCAAATGACTCACAGATAGGACATAAGAAGTCAGGCTTGGAGACTCTAACTCCAAAAAAAAAAGTTAGCCGCTAGCAGAGTCCCCATAATCTGTTCTCTCTGATCTTCTCTGCAATTGGAGTTGCTTGGGCTTTTGCTCTGACGTCTTAATGTCTTCATATGTCTCATAGTGTGCATCCTACCACCTGTCTCAGGCACTTTTTCTCCATTACCTATAGCTTTCTCAACTGTTCTGCCATCACTGTCCAGGTTTCATTACCATACAGTAGTACTGGTCATACCACTCCTTTGTCCATCTTAACTTTTAGCTTCTGTGCCATTCTTTAGTGATGGATGTTATGTATTAGCCCTAGCACTCCACACTTGTTGTCTGGATCTCCTCAATATATAATGTTAACCTCCTTATTTAGACTTCAGTTTTCCTCAATCACCCCTCCCAGATACTTGAAGCTGTTAACCTGTTCCACCTCATTCTCTTGTATCTCAGTTTGCAGTTTCTTCTGATTTCCTCCCTTTGCAAATATGTCAGCCATCTAGTCTTGCTTATCTGTAGTTGGTTTCATCAGATATCCATCGGCCAATAATTTGCTGAAGTTCCTGCTCAGATTCTTCTTGTAATGGACATCATCTGTATACTGCAGCTTTGTTGACCTGTTCCCTCTGACCTGTTTGCTAATGCAGTCCATCACCAGTACGAGTAGCAGTTGGTTCGGAACTGAACCCAAATCCTGATGCCTACCCATTCCCAGTGGAAACCCCTGTGTGAGTCTGAGTGTGAGTTCATACTTGTGTCATCAGATCCTTGAACATAATCTACACTAATTTGAACAATGTTACAGAGACTGTTGAAGGACTGACCAATTCATCTTTCTTGAGACCTTGTCATATGCTTTCTTAGACTCTTTTAGACTTTCTTAGACTCTTTTACTCATTTCTAGCTCCGTCTCCCCTGTCTTGTCTCACTGTAAACATCAGGACAGTTTTACTGTAACCTGAGCTGAATCTCAACCGCTCATTTCCCATCTTTTTTTTTCTATTATTCTGTATATTCATTTATCAGTCACCCTCTCCAGAACTTTCATGCAGTACGACATGAGTTTTGATACCTCTGCACTGGCCACAGTTGTGAATGCCTCTTTGTTCATATACATTAGCACTAACATTTTTATTCTCCAGTCATCTTGAATATGCCTTTCTCAATATGAATATCCTCTAGAGACATTTCTTCCTTAACTCAGCCAAAGCATTGATCTTATATGCTATGACATCAGAGCCAGTGGATTTCCCAGGCTTTATTTTTGTTAATGCTTTCCTTATTTCTTCTCAGGTGTGACTCGTCTTCCTCTTTCGTTATAGGCTGTGAATGGGTTTGTATAGCATCTTTGTGGGTTTCTTCATTCAGATGCTGCTGGAAGAATTCTTTCCATCTGTCTTCATTGTTCTATGGACTGGCGAGTAGATTGCTTCTGCCATCCCTTTTGAATGGTGTCTGTTGATTATATTCTTTCTCTTTCTCTCTGTATTTGCCTTGTAGCCTGAAAGTTTCTTTGTGTATTCTGCGGAGTCACTTTTCAGAAGGTGATAAAGAGCCTCTGATGCCTTGTTCTTTGCTACTGAAACTGCTTGCTTAGCCTCTCTGCTAGCCAATCACTATTGCTTCTTAGCATGGTCCATCTTTTCCACTTTTTCTTGAACTCCTTTCTTTTGATAGCTTCATGGACTTCTGCATTCAACCACCAGCTTTCACTATGTACCTTTTCTCCATACCTGGCTCAAGCTCATATCTCCACGCTGTTTTGAGGCTCAGTCATACTTCTTCAACTGCTCCCATTCCTCGTCTTCCTGAAGTGCTAGAGCCCTGAGTATTTCCTTGAACTCATGTACTTTTACAATAGTCAACTCTCAGTTCTTCAGCATAGTCTCCCTTGACCCTAAAATCCTTTTTGACCACTACATATAGCTGATTGTAGCATCAGTCGTTTATACTGTTCCCCATACAGCCATTCATTTCCAATATAAGAAGCTTTTTTGTGCCCTTAACTTGGACTTGTCTTGGTGCATCCTTGGACAGTTATCCATATCAAAAAGCCTCATGACAATGGCCCACCTCTATATGTTTTCACCATATCAGTTTTTAATGTGGAAAGACTTTACATTTATCTAACTTCAGGTAAAATGAAAACACAATCCTCCCTTCTCTTGATTGGTTTAATATCTGGAGCACTTTTATTGTAAATGATTATGTGTGATACGCAGCCTGCAAATGTTTGCTAAAACTGTATGTAAATATTTCAAGGATTTTAATCATTCAGCTAATGCGTATGTGTTATCATATGACTGCAGTGTAAACAATTTAAAATTCATATTTTTCTCCTTTGCATTTTTGCTGAGTTATAATGCTTATAATTTTTATTCCCCTCATCCAGGGTCTTTGTGACTTTCTCAAAGATGTCAAGCATGTTTAACAGGCATGACCCACCTTTAATGAATCCGAACTGGGTTGAGTCCAGAGTTTGGAGATTATCTATGTCCTTGTTAATAAGGTCCATAATGATTCTTTCCAAGGCCTTGTAGATGAGGCTAGTGAAGTTTATGGACATATAATTCCCAGAGTCAGTTGATGGCCCACCTTTGTGCAGAGGGATCACTCTTGCTGTCCTCCATTCTGCTGGAATACGTCCAGGTCTCAGGCTGTGGTTAAACAGAGATCCAAGTGGGTCTGCTAGGTCATGTTTTAAGTTGTTTAAAATACTACTTGGGATGTTGCCTTGTTCCATTGATGACATGTTTTTGGACTTGTAGAGCATTATGAGATGGCCTGCTCTCTTGAGATAATAGGCTGAGGAATTGAGGAATGGTGGCAGGTATACTTTGAGGGATGACTGGAGAAATCAGAGGGTGAAATTTGCTCCAAATCTGTCAGATAGCAGGTTGGCTATTACCTCCAGCTGAGTATGGATGGTGTCATCCACATCTGGTTCAGTGCATAGTTGGGTATTCCCATTTAAATTTTGGACATAGTTAAAGAATGCCTAGTGATTATCCTTAGCAAGGGTGGCTGTTTTTGCTTTGTAATTATCTTTGGAGAACTTGACAAATCTCTAATTTGTTTATTTAAACTAAAGAGTGATTTCTTCCTCTGCTGAGCCAGTTCCCTCTTGTTCTTGGACATTAGTTTCTTTCTGTTGCTGTATAGCCTGTTTATACTAGGGCTGTTGCTGTATAGCCTGTTTATACGAGGGCTCTACCAGTCTGGCTTGTTTTTTCAGCAAGACCTGGTTTTAATCCAGTCAGGTACAGCCGATTCTATATAACAGCTTAAGTGGTTATACAGGGAATTGGTATACACCTCTGCATAGGAGTCCGTGTTTTCTGCATTCAAGAAGGCTTTGAAACGTCTTGTACCATCACTTAGTAGGAGGTAATTTGTCTTTGAAAAATTCTTAAGGATTTTTGAGCTTGATTGGATATCTGGTATTATAATTACACTGAACAAGACTAATTTTTGGTCCTATCTTACCCCGGGGACATCATACAGGTGGGGGGGGGGGTCTAAGCTCTTCCATGTTAGTGAGTACTATGTCCAGGACTTTTGAGCCTCTTGTGAGTGAACTGACTAGCTGTTCCACAGCATTTGCACTGACAAAGTCCTAGAACCTCTGAGTCAGCATGTTTGTGGTCATGTATGTTTCCCATTCAATGGTAGGACAATTAAAATCACCCATGAGTAAGATGTTGGGCTGTATGGCAAATAACTCCAGTAAGTCCTGGTATGAGGTATGCTTTTTCCTGTTTCATGGTGGGGTAGGGGCTTTGCCTATAATTAATTGGACATGGAGTAGTTCAAGAGAGTCATACTGTTTGACAAGTTTTGAGGTGTACTTATCCTTTATGAAGATAGATACACCTTTTTGTTTGGTTCTTTCATGCTCAGTTTGTGATCTGAATGTATGGAAGGCATTGTAGCCCTGTATGGCTGGCATGCTTTCTGCACCTTTGAACCATGTCTCGGTGACTGCACAGACATCAGCATCTTCCAAAGTGAGAGGCGTTTCCAGGGAGTACAATTTCTTAGGATGTTCCTGCCTTTATTTTGAGTGTTTCTCAAAACTGCAGTACTAAATGATGCCTTCATTTATCACTGCAATTTCATAGGAACATAGGAACAATACTAGGCAAATGTTTTCAAAGACTATAAGATGCCTAACCATATACACCTTATATGTAATGAAACATAACGGTATGTACCTCCTTTTCAAGCACTTAATAGTGCTTACTTCACAAATCATACAGGGCTATTCATGACAAACCTAGTAAAAATTGTCCATACCCATCCAATCATCAAGACCAGCCTTAAAAATAATCAAAGTCATACTTTATTTGACCTGCAGTGGTAACATAGTGGTAACATATTTCATAGGCCAGGAATGCGTTGAGTTAGGAGCCTATCTTTCCAGCAAGTCTTGTTTATTTGTTGGTGCAGATTTTGGTCCCTATGAGAGTGTTAGACGAACCACTGGGTTTGCAAATAAAGAGAAAGTGAAATGAAATTGGGTCTTTGTGGTTCAAAAAGCAAGATACATTTCACATTGGAGCAGCCTACAGCCTAGAGAGTATAATGACAGTTGTGCTGATCTATCAAGATAGTTGAAGTTTTTAAGGCCTTTGATTTTCTTGGTAAAGTATTTTTGGGGCCTTTCTTGTGGAGCAGTAACTGGGTAACTTCTCTGGATTTTGAAGGCATTCGCTTGGAAATTAACTGGGCCAGACAGAAAGATTTCCTTACTATGGTGAAATCATAATGATTGAGTCAGAGAGATATAGAGAACTGCCCACATATATACTCGGGTCTTTTATGGCTATATCTTTCTGAAGAGGGGTACTGTTTTAAACATATGAGATGGGAGCAGCTTCTTTGTCGAGTGTTACTGTGCTGCACTTTTTTTTTTTTTTTTTTTGCATTTACCTTGAGACTGTTTTCAGTACACCAGGTATGTACATGCTACAACTTTTGTTGGAGCTGTTTTGTATCAGTGGATGGATAGGTAACAGTGCCCACCTTGCAGTCATCAACATACTTGGTCAAACATACTTTTGGAATATTGGACTGGATGTCTGCAAAATAAATTCTAAACAGGAGAGGGCCCAGCACTAAGGCCTGTGGTACACCACTAGTTACAGTCTTACTTTTGGAGAGGTTGCCAACAACTTTTACAACCTGTGATCTGTAAATAGCTAATTTGCATTCCGGCAGATAGCACAGGGTCTTACATTAGTTTTGACTATTTTTTTAACAATACCACCACTGAGATAGTTCCAAAAGCCTTGATAAGTTAAAGATAAGCAGTGTGTACTGATTGACCACTGTCCACAGCCTCAGGAATCTTTTCATAGAAGCTTAATAGGTTCAGGAAACTAACCTGAACTGTCACTTCACAATGTAAAACTGATTGAAATCTAGATCAGTTAATTTACTTGTGTCTGCTTAAATGAGATCTGCTATGATCCTTTCCATGGCTTTTCATATAAGGTTAGTGAGGCTGATGGGCCTGTAATTGCCTAGCTATATAGAGGAGCCATGATTGTGTAATGCAGTCACAGTGGCTGTTCTCCAGGCATTGGGCACAAACCCTGTGGGCATGCTGAGGGTGAAAATTTTAAGTAAAGGCTCAGATTATGCATATTTGGCATTGAAGAAAATATAGCCTGGTATGTTATATTGCTCCATGGGCGTATTACTTTTAGTCTTTGACTGTTCCAAGGTGATTTCAGGGGAAACAAAATTGTCAGGGATACTGGGAGCAACAACATACATAGATGGGGGTAAAGTTAGCACTGAATTTGTCTGCTAATGTAATGGATACATTCTTGGGATTAGAGTATGTAATATCATTATAGATAAGCTTAGAGCTTTGTCTGATATCATTCCTTAATTTCCTAACATAACTGAAGAACAATTTGGAGTTTCCTTTGGTATCTGTAACCTTAAGCTTGTACTCTGGCTTACATTGTCCTTTATGGAATATTCCACTGTGTTCCTGAGAAAAGGGGATGGAGATTTCATACACATTCTCATAATTTTTCTTTTTTTCATACAGTTTATTAATATGGAGGTTCATCCAGTAAGTTTTTTTTCCCTGGGTTTGCCATAATATACAGGGTTGACACGTACTAACTTTTCTCTGCAGCTGTTTAGGTGCTGGTAAAAGTCAGAGCTCAATATGGCAGTCCTCACTCTTGGATCCATTTGCTGGAGATTGTTGGGAATTTTGCAGAGATCAACAAACTGAAGCAGGTTTGCCTTGCTAAAGCCCCAAAAGACTATCTTATTTGGTGGTGTGGTGGGATCATTAGGTCTGACAGAGAAGGTGACTGACTTGTGAACATATTTAACAAGAGATGAGGAGAACCGGGCTTAAGTACCGACAGGGGCTAGGTTGATACTGACCAAGTCAAAGATATTAGAGTGTCTAGTAGGTAGTTTCAATTTGTTCTAGCACATTGGCATTAACAAACACCAGAAAATGCTTAGCATATCCATTTTTAGAAGTGTAAGCATGTCCGTTAATGCATGAGTAAGTAAACTTCACTAGCCCAAAGGTATTTGGTTTGATAATAACCCCTCAGTGGTGTTAAGGTAATTCCCATGATGTTTGGAAGTCACGGATGGCTGTCTGTAGCTAGCAATGAACTTGTAGATCAATTTGTTAATGGTGGTTTGGATGTTCAGGAGCTCCAAGTGAGAGTTGCTGGCAATCTGACATGAGGTAATGGTTTTTCTGAAATATACAAATTCTCACCCAAATACTCAAAGGCCTGAAGGAGTGATAGGCACTAAGTAAAGAAGTGTAAGCCATCCTTAACAAAACAGGAAGTCTTATCTACCATTGCTTCCCACACGGACATATACTAGGTCCCCTTAGGATGGCACTAACCACTTAGTCAATAGCTAAAGATAGTTATCTTTTCTTAGTATCTGAGCATCTTTCTAGGTGAAGACAAGAAACATCTCTGCACTAGTGTCTTTCTTGCCTCTAATACATGTGTAGTAAGTATAATGTCTCTCTGCTTGTTCCTCATGGTGTAGCTCTTCAGGTCATTTGCTGCCACATGGGCAACCTTTAGGCCATAGTCCTACTTGTTGGTTTAAGGGCCTTTAGGACCTTTGTGATATCACTGATCCTGGTACCAGACTGACAACTTATAGTCACCATATTCATATCTAGTCTGATGTGTGTGGAGTCTGTATGTCTGACTATAGAGTAACCTATGACTAAAACATTTCCCTGGGCAGAAAGAGGTTTAGTGGACTTTATTGGCTTAGGTCTGCTTCCGGGTGATGTTTTGGTGAGTTATGTGGATTTAGGGTATGCACGTGTGAGAGAGGAGTAGGTATTGCCTTTTTTGCTGGAGGATGGAATCTCTTACAGTCTGCTTTAAGAGGCTTTAGTATTTTTTTCTTTACAGCCTTAGCATTAGTTATGAGTCTAGTGGTATGTTGTGATTGATGTGGTGTCATGCAGGTATGATGCTTACTGACCGTGGATTGATGCAAGAGATTTGCCTCCATATTTCTTAAATATTTACCTCTCTCACAGGTTATAGTACCAACTGTTAGAATCAGCTAACATTTGCTAAGAATAAGGCAATTTCTACACTATCTTAGAACACCTAATGTGATCATACTGGCCACAGATGAGGTGAGGGCAGACCATTAAGCCATGTATCTAGAAGGTGGAGGACTAGAGCTTATCACAGTCTTCAAGGGTTGGAGAGAGACTAAAATAGAAGACCATGGATATGTACAGAAAAAAATATTTAGGGTGATATCCTTAAGTTAGGTTAATGATAGCTAGTCTAAAAGTACTTAGTGAAAGGAAAGAATTAGGTCTGACAAGAATGATGCCTTGATTAGCTTGTTGCATGTTATCTGGGTCCATAGTCGAATACTAGGCAAACTGCCCTGAAGAGCCATGTTAAGACTAGCCAATAACCCAAGGTCAGAATCAAACCATGTAAGTTGTGGCTATGAGGCAAAGACCTTAACCATTGTGCCAGTCCCACCACATCTGTATGCAGCTAGGAATCAGTGATCCTTCACTGCTTCTTTAACCCGAAACAAAACAGTAGCATTAATCCAAAGCTATTTCCTGAGAAGTAGTATTGTGTTAGATGTTGATGAGTTCATTAAACTTGCTGTAGTCTTCTCTTTTTAAATACTCAGGATAGCATGCAAGCAACATGACACAACAAATCCCCAGACTGCAGAAAGACTCTGAAAAGGTTTTCAACAAAACCATGACCAGACCAATCAGGGAAGTCCCAAACACACTGCCAAATCTGAGACTGTCAGGAATCCATACCCCTCTGCTCCTCCTCTCACTGAGGACAAAGCAAAAGCACTAATCCCTAACAGTTCCCTGAGAATCAATTCCTAGCCTCTCCAATGATTCATAATCTTACCTCAGATGGTACAAAGTCTAAACGTAAGATGGAAAAAAGTGATTAATACACTTAAATATTGCAATATGCACTAAGTGAATGTTATGATGTGAAACAAAGGCTACCTCAAGCTTTAACAGTCTGAGGGGATTGTCTTCCTAGTTTTATCCTTTGCTGCTCAGCAGTATGAACAGATGAGATAAGACTGGGGGTGCTTCCAAATTCAAACATGCAGAAAAGGTGAGCAATTCAAAAGTCACCGAGTTAAAAAGCACAACAGGGACTGGGTGAGGAAGTTGTGGAAATCCCAGTGCAGATACATACTCAGTAAAAGACCAAAGCACTTGCAGCTCTCAGTGATGAAACCCTTTCTTGTACTGCTTATCATAAGTAAGAAATTTTACTTTTCAGCTCCACCCACAAGTTAGCTAGATTTTATTCCTTTTCTGTCAATGAATGTAAAAGGACTTTTTCTAATTGGTCCTAGCCAAGAACTTTTATAAAACTACTAGCACAGATTAAGGTAAAACAAGTTTAAAAATAAAACAAATGTTAATAGAATAGGAGCAACAATCAGGAAATAATGTAAGTATCCAAACCTTAAATGAGAAATCAAATGAAGTCACGCACATTTGTCTACAAGTTTCTTTCAATACCTTGCAACTTTGGTATATATCTTACAAAAAACAAGACAATAACCTTTTCCTTCCACTAAACATAACCTTTCTTGTGCAACTAAATTTCAAATCCTACTCACTGTTATTTTCTCATGAGCCTTCAAATATCTTATCATTGTAATCTTTATTAAATCTAGTCATCCTTTCTGTCAATCTCCTTTGCTGTGAATCTATGTGAATCTATTAATGCATCCCAGCTCTCCAGCACATAATATTGCTTCATAATTTCACTGAAGCAACCCATTTTCTGAAATATGTCACTCAGTTTCAATGCTATTATTGTATTAAATACTTCATATGAGAAATTCCTTGCCATTTCTTTTCACCCTATGTCTATAGATAAGTTATGTACTATTTCACTTTTACTAAAAAAAAAACAAATTAATCTATTGCCATCCTGTTCCTTTACAGTCATGTTCAGGATGGTATGTAAAGAACCACAGAATACAGCTGGGTTTACTGAGTAATATTTGCTTTACAAGTGTGTTTTTTGTAAACCTCATCCTCAGGTTATTGATGGTGGTGTATAGGCATTTTTCCATGGCTCCAAAAGGATTCACTGTTACCTGCAAAACATGAATCGTAATGTGTAGTATTGAGCCTGGTTACACAATAAGACTTGCATATTCATAAAATATATATGGGTGTGCTACAACTTGGCAAAACCTATTAGGTCAAAGTCAAGTTCGTTTGAAGTCTGGCTCTTAAAACTCGACTTTCTTCATTTTCTTCCCATGGCACAACCTTGGCCATTATTTATATAGAGCAAGTTGGGTGTGGAAGGGCAAAGTCCTCCAACAACATTTTGGAATAGCATTTTACACTAGGTAGAAAACAGACTGAATTCTGAGGCAGATGTTTATGAAACACAACTTTCTCCAACTCGTACTGGAACCTAGTTATATCTATCTGTCTACTGTATACACACACACACACACACACACACACACACACACACACACACACACACATACATACATATATATATGTACGTATATATATATATTTATATATATATATATATATATATATATATATAGACACATATATATATATATATATATATATATATATATATATATATATATATATATATATATACATATATATATATATATATATATATATATATATATATATATATATATATATATGTGTGTGTGGTTCCCCTTCACAATCTTGAATTACTGAATGCTCGAAATTCATTAACTCGAGACTGTAAAGTCGAAAACCCATAAGCACAAATCTGCATAAGCGCAAATTCAAATATCTCAAATTCGCGCTTATGCATGTCAGCTACAGGATGGGAAGTGTGTGAGTCAGGATGTTTTACAGAAGTGAAGGTGAGTGAGTGTATGTGTGTGTTTTGTAAGTTGTTTGTGTGGGTTAGGGTAGGGAGTATGAGTGTGAGTGTTGGATGTGTCTGTATTTGTTTGTGTGTGTGTGCGAGGCAGTCTAAAATGTCTGTGTGGTGTTTTTTATTTTGTGTATTAGTGCGATCTCGGAGTTAGAATATGTAAGTAGGAGGGTGTGGGGGCACAGCCCCCCACATGGGGGTGTAGAGGGGCTTGCCCCCATGCGTGCATGTAGTGTAGGGCTTGTAGTTTATGTGATGTGGGTTGTATGGTGTGCGTGTTGTGTGATGTATGTGTTCTGTATGTTCGGGGTTTTTTGTTTTCGTGCTTGTGGGTTTCGGGATTTTTGTTGGTTCGACTTTACAGTCTCGAGTTACTGAATTTCGAGCATTCAGTAATTCAAGATTGTGAAGGGGAACCATATATGTATATATACACATATGAGAGAGAGAGAGACAGAGAGAGGTATATATATCGAAATATACATAGATATGTATACGTGTATGTCAAATGGTCAAATACACTAGCATTTGAATACAAAGTAAACACTAATGACTGAAACCCACCATATTGAAAACATATATGAAACCAATCTCATAATGAAATCAGTTCCCTTTTAAGACTCATCAATAAAATGCTACTACTAAATAATGAACAGCAGTAGTGTTACAGAAAGTGTTTTTCTAAGTTAAGGGCTGGGGTTGGGGATAGGGGTAAAGGCAGGTTTATAGTTTTGGTTAGCATGATAGGAGGCGATGCTTAAGGAATAATCTGAGCTATGGTGAAAGACAGGCTTTGAGGAGTTTACAGCTTAATGCAAATATTTCAATAAGGCCAGCAGATAAAGGAGGTCTCATAGTTATTATGGACTCTATACAGTATGTTAGATCAGTGGAAAGGATGTTAAGTGACCAGAAATACTAGAAGCTAATTACCCTTGAAGAAGTACATCAAATTATGCCTTCAGTTTTGGAGACATTATTGGATGACTTAAGGAGTGGCTTGATAACAGGTGATGTGTTTGGATATCTTAAAGTTGATTATCCACTTATTCCCCTGATACAGGGTTTACCGAAAGTCCATAAACAACCAATAGATCCACCTATGAGGCCCATTGTGGCGGGTGGAGGATGGGTAATGAAACCACTGTCCCTTTATGTGGAGAAGCATTTACGTCCTGTAATAGATAAGAATACCATTGTTTTGAAGGACTCTAAACAATTTCTTATAGAACTTTATGAATGCATTAGCAATGTAGATATCTCTAAGGGAGTGACATTTGTCACCATGGATATCCAGTCATTGTTCACCAATATTCCCAATGATTTGGGTGTTCAATATCTCCATGAGTATTTAACTGTGCATAGTACATATGGGACTATGCAAATAGACTTTATATGTCATTTGTTGGAAATGGTTCTTGAGAAGAATGTTTTTACCTTCAATGGGAAAATGTATATTCAGAATGATGGTGTGGCTATGGGCACTTCATGTGCCAATAGCTACGCCAACATGATTTTAGCCCATTGGGAAAACACTGTACTATTCATGACAGAGCCTTATAAACAACATGTGATTTTTATCTGTGTTTTGTCGATGATTTGTTTTTTCTTTGGAGAGGTAGCCAACAAGAGCTAGTTAGGTTTCATGAGATGGTGAATGGGTTAACTGAATGTTTAAAGTTCACTATGGAGTCTTTGAAGGAGAAAATAGTGTATTTAGATCTCTATATTGAGAACTTGGGGAATGGAGTAATTAATACCGGGGTCTTTCGAAAATCTTGCCATAGAAATTGTTTATTAAATAGATTGAGCATGCATCCTAATTTTATTTTTAAGAATTTGATTAAAGGACAAGGAATGAGGTCCTCTAGGTTGAACCCTACATTTGAAGGGTTCAAGAGAGAGTTAAATGGACTTTTTGATAGACTTATTAATAGAGGTTATCGATCAAATGAGATACAAAATAATTTGTCCATTGTTAGTGACCTTAGAGACACCATTGCCACTCCCTACTTTGGACCAAGTAGGAATGTGATATTACCACAGAAAAATCCCATGGAACAAATTAGGGTTCCCCTGTTCTTTACACAGGATAATAAGGAGCTTTTTGAGATCTTTAGTAAGCACTGGTCCGTTCTGAAGGTTGATCCAGCATTGGGAGGGATAGTAGGTGATAGACCAAGATTCCTTTTTAGGAATTGAAAAAAATTGAGAAGGCTGTTGTGTTATGGTAATATTGCTGAGATTAATTTGAATGACAATAATTTCACATGACCCTGTGAGAATTGCAATTTTTGTGTATTTATAAACACCTCAAACAAGTTCACTCACCCGGATTTGGGTAGGGAATTCACTTTTAAGGTTGATGCCACCTGTGCCACTTCCAATGTAGTGTATTTAGCTGAGTGTGCCTCTGCCACTCTTTTTATGTGGGCAAGACGAACAGACCCCTTAAGAATAGAATAAGAGAACATATATATAACATCAGGATCAAGTCAGAACACAATGCTTTATCTAAACATGTAGTTACAGCTGGGGAAACACATAAATTCAACTTTAGGGTCTTAGAGGTTATTTACCCACAGATCAGAGAAGGCAACATTAGGAATTACACTGAAAGCAGAGAGGCACATTGGATTTTTCTCCTCAGAGCCGATAGGGGCTCAGGTCTAAATGAAAGACCATCTATTAAGCTGATGCTCAGAAATAGGAGGGTACAGAAATGAAGTTTTTTTATTTAGTTTGTGTCAGCCTCTTTGTTAGAGTATTTTTATGCATTGTTTGTTGCATTAATGATCAATTTTGAATTTTCCAAAAGTTTCTAGTGCTTTAGTTTTTGCATATACTGTATTTTAATGGTTATTGCTTTTTAAATGAATTTTAATGGATTTTTATGCATTGTCACTTTAACTTAATTGATGCTCATTCTTGATTTGATGAATTTGAAAGAAGTTTATTTAAAGAGTGTTGGATGTTATATGTGGTTATATGGTCTGAAGAAGATCTTTAGCGGAAGCGCTTACCTACTTGATTTATATGTTGCCAATAACTATCTGGATTGACAGTTGATTTTATAAAGAGCCTGGTTGCCTCGTTACTAATATTTGCATTGTATACATATTCTGCTGACACTTCAATTTAATCAGTTATAAAGTGATTTAGAAATTGATACTTCTTTATTGAAAGTAAAACAAATTTAATTGATGATCACTTTCACCCTTAAATGGGCTTCATCAGATCTAAGTTTAGATCATTTTATAAGACATGGATTATTTACATGCTTAACTCATAGATTGTTTTTTTTTTTCAATTGACTCCAACTAGTGTCATAATTATAAACCATAGGGCTGTCTGGCTATGCTATAATAGATAGGTCTCACCTTTCTAACCCTTTCCACATATCTACTCTTATTAGTTGATAATGAGTTATAGGTCATGTGCTGTATTCTTATCCTATTCTATATAGCTAGTGCCTAATCAGTGCAAACTCTTTATATAACTGTTATCACTGTCTGTACATCTATTAGTACTTTATCTTACCTCTGATGTGATATGTTGATGTTATTTGCCACAATTAAAATGGGAAATAAGTATTAACAAATTCATGGCAGCTAGTCAAATTATAATCCTTAACATATTATACTGTTCTAATCATAATTGCTGATAGTGAGGACCCTTGAGGAAACCATCTACCTGACCTAGTGACTGGAAGCGCATACCTTGCATCCCATATGTCAGATAATGCACCGCTCTTGCCATAAAAAAATGAATGCAACTATCTTGTGATGCATCTATTACAAATGAGCACCAATAAACTGTCGGCCACAGTGGTGCAGTGGTTAGCATAGTCGCTGCAGAGCAAGAGGTTCTCTGGTTCGATTCTTGGCTGAAGTGCCTTCTGTGTGGAGTGCACATGTCTTCTCTGCAGTTAAGTGAGTTTTAAAGACATGCAGGTGTGTTTATTTGTGTGCCTTCACTGAAGGCTGGCAACTCAACACCGTAAAAACTCCACTGCCAATCAGTCTGTGGACCAGTGATCTGCTGTGGCGACCCATAACTAGAAAAAACCGAAAGACCTTTTTTTTTTTTTTTTTTTTACCAAGGGAACTGAATGGGCTCAAAAGTACTAGATGTAAGATGAGCTACAACATTTTATGACACTGAACCAGACAGGGTTAAATGATGAAAGATATGACTAACTCTCAATTCTGAATGCTCCATCTAAGGAAAGAGATGTCAAAACAGCTAAGTTATACTTAAATTAGAAGAGGTAGGCAGCAACATGTGTATTTTAAGTCTCAGTCAACGTTTTGAAGACAAATGATCCCAGTGTCACGATAGTCATATGGAAGTTGTCATAGTTAAAATTCTAAGTTATAATGTAGTTAATTATAGTTCCCACCAGGAGAATTCTTGATCCTGCAGTGAGTGTATGTTGCACCAATGTCTGTTGTATAAAACCTTTTTGGAGATTAACATGGAAGTTGTAAGAAAATATTACTGTACAGATTGTCTTATTAAAGCTATAAACAATTTGTTGATCTGCTTATAGCTGAAAAAAGTAGAAATTAATTCAAAGATTGTTAATATAGTACTAACAGAGAAATTAGGTTCAATAAAAGAATAGGTTCACCGCCAATAATCAAACATAGTGAAACAGTGGAGATGCTGCAGGTTGTAAAACTACCACCAGCTTATCCTGTGGTGGGTGAGCATTCACAAGTATATGAATCTTTGTTGAAAACAGACAATTAAAATATGTGAAGCTAGGTCTCAATTATAGGAAGAGGTGAATTAACTCTGGACAGGAAGGTACAATAGCCTTAGGCACACAACCTGAGCCTGGGGAGGTTTATTATAAGAACTTGGATATACGAGTTTGGTTGGGTGCCATAAGAAAAAAAAAAAAAAAAGGTATATTTTGGTCCTGAGAAAAATCATCAGTTTACAGCAGTTATTAAAAGGATGCAAGTAATTAAAATTAGTTAAAACAAACTTAGGAGTCTAAAGTTCTTTTACCTGTCTACAAATAAATAAGTGGGATTTCATCAAATCAGTATAGAACTGTTCAATGAAATTTGTATGGATAACTCTCACTAAATAATAATGCCTGGGACGACATGATCGACAGACCACGATGCTTTGCCAGAGATGGTCTGCACCTGTCGCCCCTGGGATTCAGGTTACTGACTAAGGCTCTTGCCACCCCATAGTGTCTTTTTTAGGCAAAGTTCAAAGGACAAAACCACCACCGTAACAGGTACAAGCATGCAAAATTTGAAGGTAATGCTACTCAATGCTAGAAGTCTAAACCTCAAAATGCACTCTCTCAAGGCACTCCTAAAAATACAGAACATCGATATCTGTGCAGTAACTGAGACCTGGTTCAAGGCTCCAGAGAGCACCCCTGCAATACCAGGCTACAACTCTTACCACACTTTCTGGCTACCAAACCAGGATCAAAACACTAAAGGTGGAGGAGTGTCCATATTTACCAAGGATATTCACACCACCAGGTTAGTTGCCAAAGACAATGCGTATGAAATTCTCCAGGTACAACTAACACTAGGTAAGACTGCAATCCAAATTGTAGCTGGCTACAGATCTCCCACCATGCCCCAAGATTCTCACTACACCTTTCTAAACATACTGGAAAATATTAATATACAACCAAACACCCTAATACTGGGTGATTTCAACTACCCTGCCATTAACTGGGAAAACTACTCATGCACTAACACCTTTGCCCAATGGTTTTTGGAATTCATAAATTCCAATGCCCTGGATAAACTAATCCATAGTCCCACCAGGGGCTCCAATATCCTAGACCTGGTCATTACCAACAGGGGAAATCGATGCTCCACACCTATGGTCACCCCCTCGTGGGCCAGGTCAGACCATAAGCTAATCACCCTTAACATCCACATCCCACCCCCACCTCCCAGTAAGGAAACCTCCATAAAAAACTTCTCCAAGGCCAGCTTCATGCTACTCAAATCAGAAGTTATAAATTTCATGACACCCATGCAGATGGGAACTGAAAGTTCGACTGCTGAGTCCTACACTAAGGCATTGTACGAGCACATCCACTCATGCATGAATTGTGCCATCTCAAATAGAACCAAGATGTTCTCTCCCAAAAAAACGAAGCCAATCTGGTGGTCCCCTGCCATAAACAAACTTTACAACAAAAGGAAAAAACTGTTGCAGAAAAGAGGAAAATCCCAGGATGCAAAAAACTCCATTACCAGCCTAGGTAAGAAGCTGAGATCCTTCATAAAATCCTCCAAAGCTAGTTACGAAAATAAAATTGCCAAAGATTCCAAAGACAACCACAAGGCATTCTATAACTATGTCAAGAATCTAAATGGCAATGCTCAGATCTGCTTTGAGCTACAACAGAATGTCATTAAATATACTGATCCCAAGGATATTGCCAATATGCTGGCAGATCGATTGAATGCCAACTTCACCCCCCTCTCACCCCCTAAATGGCCCATCTCAATACTGGAAGAGTGCCACATTCCAGTAATAACGGCCACACAGGTAAAAAATGCACTCTCCAAAGCTAAGAATACAGAATACATGGGACCAGATGACATCCCGGGCTGTGTACTACATGAACTACAAAATGAGCTGGCACCTCACCTAAGTGTCATGTTTAATCATACCCTCACCTCAGGCTTCATGCCCACTGAGTGGCACACAGCTACAGTTATCCCACTCCACAAGGGGGGATCCACCTTGGATCCTGGGAACTACCGCCCCATCAGTCTGACGAGCCTGATCTGCAAGGCCATGGAACGTATTATCATGGAACTTATAAACAAAGACATTGACAGCCTTAAAACACTGGACCCCACCCAGTTTGGGTTTGTGAAGGGCCGATCTTGTCTCCTGAACCTTATTGACTTTTTCGAATCAGTCTCCAGAGTCGTGGATGAGGGTAAGGCTGTCCACACAGCCTATCTGGACCTCGCCAAGGCCTTTGAAACCATCACCCATTCAGGAATCATAGATAAACTTACTAAGCTGGGCATTAGTCCCTACGTCACTCAATCGGTTGCCAATTGGCTTACTGACAGAACCCACACTGTAAAAGTAGCTGACTCCAAATCAAGCTCCAGACAAGTGACAAGTGGAGTACCTCAGGGTTCAGTCCTGGGACCACTCTTGTTTGGCATCTACTTCTCTGAAGTACAGGCCAACACTAAGGGACTCTTGCTAACAAAGTTCGCAGATGACTGCAAACTGGAAGCCATTATTGAATCCCCAAATGATGTGGATACTCTTCAAAAGGGCCTTACAGAAACAGATGCTTGGTGCCAGAGCCATGGGCTCAAGCTCATTGCCAACAAATGCATAGTTATCACCTTTGGGAAAAAACATGTACCGGTGAATTATCACATAGGTGGCAGTACACTAAATACTGAAAGTGTGATAAAAGACTTAGGGACACAGGGGGACAGTGGTCTCATTTTCAATAACCACATCGCCACAACAGTCAGGAAATCCTTCTATGTGGCACACCTCATCACTAAGGGCTTTTCATCCAGAAAAAAGGAGGTCATTGTCCCACTGTACTCATCCCTCATTAGACCCATTATAGAATACAACACCACATTTGATATGTACCTCTCAAGACATCTGCAACAACTGGAAAGGCCACAGAAATACCTCACTAAAAGAATGACAGGCCTAAAGCAGGTGCCCTATGCTGACCACCTTAAAAAACTCCAGCTATACTCTGTTGCATATCGTCTACTCCGAGGTGATCTCTACTTAATATACAAGGCCATGTCATACCCAGAGCTGTTGGACATGCTACACTTAAAGAAATCCCAATCCCTCAGAGCCACACACTCCAGAGATCTAAATCTTGTCATCACAATAAACAAAACATGCTGGAGGGATAGGTTCCTGACCCAGCGACTCCCCAGACTCTGGAATAGACTGCCATACATGTCAAGCAGAGAGCCTCTTTGGCCCTCTTCAAAAGGAACCTTGATGATTGGATGGGAGAAAGGAAATTCACCCCAGGGATCATGTCAGTTGCCCTGCTAGACAGTGGTCCAAGGAAGTAAATGGTGTGGGAAGAAATAGCCAGGGAATTGTTATGGCTAGGCTTGTATAGACCCTAGGGCCGATGGCCTAGTACCAACCTATGAACCTATATGTGCACTTGATAAATTTGATGTTGAGACCAGAAAGAAACACATCAGCAGAGTTGGCAACATTAAATAATGAGTGTATGCACACTGATATTAAACTCTTGTATAAATAATTTAAGGAAATGTTTAATGTTATGACTAGAAATAATATTATTACTGATAAATGCAGATCAGACTAAAATGCTGTTTCAGAAGGCAGGGTTACATAGAAATCTACAAGTGCTTCTAAACTTGTGATGTTAACTATTATTTTTATTCTAATAGTTATCCTACACGAATATAATAGTAGTTAAAATGCATCACGCATGAAATGAAAAATATAAAGAACAATGTAAGTTACTGTTAATAAAACTGTTTTGGTTCATTTTTTCACATTCAAGTCCAGATTTAATGGAATAGTTTGTGTTCAGTCCTGGCTGCCATTTAGCTTTTAGGTGAATCATCTTCTTTAGTTCCCTTTTCTCAAGTATAGTGTCATATAGTGTAATATATTTTTTTTTTATATGGCACCCAACCAAACTCATGTGTCACCTTCAAATTGCGACTATCTCCACTATGTGGAACGCAAACTTCTAAATGTTTTTGCAGCTTAAAGCATGTCTGGCTAGGGGAAAATTAAGACCTTTTAGTCAGATAAGTGTTTGATGACCCGTAACTTTATGGAATTAATAGTTTTGCCTGTGTGAAATGCTCTACATGCTAATTAGGTGGCTGTGTAATCTGCAGGCTAGCTTTTTCAGGACTCTCTGTTGAAATGTCAGAACTTGAAATACTGAATACTGACAAGTGGAAAAGAAAGGTTGGGAGGGTGGCCTAATGGTTAAGGTGCTTGCCTTGCAAACACAAGGTGCAGGGTTTGAGTCTCACAAGGGATAATTGGTTAGGCTTAAAATGGCTCGCAAGGGCAGTTAGCTTAGTACTAATCTATGAACCTATAAGTCTGAAAATGCAAGAGAAGTATGACTCTTATACACCACTCTTCTCCTTTAAACTTGTTTATGCAGGGAGGTCAATTTCCTCAACCTCCCTCAAAACCTATATATACTAACTCTAAGATCAACTTACCTCAGAGAAAAAGGAATATTCCGAGAAATATCCAACTCGGTCTTATTATAATTAAGTCCATTTTTTTCTGCCATTTAGTCTCTCCGGTTTGATTCTTGGCTGGAGAGCCTTCTGTGTGAAGTCTGCATGTCCTCCCCACAGTCAAGTGATATTTAAAAACATGCAGGTAGGTGCATGCATGAATGGGTGTGCCTTCTTTGAAGGTTGGGTGTCATGCTTGCATCTTGGCACCGTAAAAATCCACTGTCAGTGGACCGGAGTTCCGCTGTGGTGACCCCTAACCGGGAAAAGCCAAAAGACATTAGTTAGTCTCCATATTTTGGGACTCACTGTAGTAGATCCAGACTTTTCAAAAGGA
The DNA here is from genome assembly GCF_019279795.1 of Protopterus annectens. NCBI lineage: Eukaryota > Metazoa > Chordata > Ceratodontiformes > Protopteridae > Protopterus > Protopterus annectens. Next base: position 325,131,854 of record NC_056736.1, read on the forward strand.
TTACTTTTTCCAGTCATTTTTCTCTGTGCTGTAATATCTCTTTTTAAGTTGGGCAACACAAGCTGTTTACTTTAGTCATGAAACCACAGCATCTGGATTCTAGAGGCACGTAGGTGAAGGTGTAAACGTTTGTGTCTATGTTGGATAAAACGTGTCCTACTCAGCTCATAATATTTTGCTGTTTACAATAGATGAAAGTAGGCTCATGGTCAAGTACCCAATTAATAGACAAATTTCCATGGATAATTATCCAATTTTTATTCACAGTATGTTTTATTTCCATAAAGTCCTTTAAGAATATGAGAATTATACTTCTTTTATGTTTCTCTTTGTTGGCTTCATTTTGTGAGTTTGTTGTATTCGCATGCTCTCTTCATGATGGATTGAATACAGTAGTGTCATTCCTCTACTTCAGGGTTGTAATGGGGACAGGTATGCCTTTTATTAGGATCTTTCTAGAAATTCAGTTTGTAGTTGATCCAGATTATATAAAAAACACATAATTCCCCAAGACACATGGGCTATCCACATTGCTTGTGACCTTATAATATTTTTCTTTGTAATTTTGGGATGTAAACAGTTCATATATATCAACAGGTTGAGCTGCATGGGTTTTCTGAAATGATCATTGTTTAAGATGAAATTACTTTCTTTTTTGTAAATTCTGAGATCCAGAAAATCTAATTTTTCAAAGTTGTCCTCATTAGTGAAATATTAAAAGTTTGTAGAATTTTTGTTGTAATCAAAATTCTTTAAGCATGTCCATCAATGTCATTGAGAAGGTGATAATAGATCATATTCAGTACATATTCACAGTTGTAGATGGTATTTCTTTTGTTTAATTTCTCTAAGACTTTTGGGTTTCTAATACCATGACAGGAATGGACCCCTGCAATGTGCCCAGAATTGACTCCTTTCATAATTCATATGGAGTTACATGTATTGGTAGCATATCCAAGTACTACTGTAAATTATTTTTGTTAGGTCTGTTGCTCCTACTACTATTGGAACTGTATGTTTATCTTTCTTCCACATTGTTGTCATTTCTGCCTGCAAACCCTCTTACTTTATAAATTTGTGTCTCACTGTACAGTAAGGCACTGTGATCACTGGGCGTAGCAATTTTGGGTCTATATTATGTCAGCAAAATGGCATTGCAGCGAATGCCATTTTGCTGACAAATATACACCAAACTCCTAAAAGAGTGAAACCCTGGTCACCAATTTTTTTCCCTGGGAAAAAATCGGTAGACCAACTAAACACAACATAACACTTAAAACATTATAAAGTGTCAGGCTTCGCCCCCACACTCCCTAATGTGGGGGACTGTGCCCCCGTAACTAAATATACCAACTCCAAGAGAGCACTACAGTGGGGTAAAGGGTAATGTCTTGGCTCAGGCCAAGCGATTTTTTCCCTGGGAAAAAAAATCACTGACCTGACCTTTCGCTCTTTTTGGAGTTCGGCCTGTATGTCTCGGCGAAATGGCATTTGCTGTAATGCCGTTTTGCTGACATAATATAGACCCGCAATTTCGATGATTGATACTACATTTGTCGTTTTTCATGGACTACTATATCTGTTTTTCTTGCATCTGTTTTTTTTAACTGTTAGTAACAGGAGATCCCATGTGATATAAATGTCACCATTCTCTATAATACTTTGTGGTTCATGTTTCCAATGCTTCTCAGCTTCTTTTGTATTGCAGTGTTTGCACAACCCCCAGTGCAACATCTTGAGACATTATTGTGACTTTCAGTATAAGGTCCTATGCCATGAGATCATCATGGCCAGCAACAAGATGTGCAACTGTTTCCAGTTCATTTCTACAGAACCTGAATTTGTATGTTTCTCCCTCATGCTCAATGGACTTTTAAACCAATGTGCGTATAGTCCACTATACAGAGATGCCATTGTTAGCCTTTCATCTTTTCATTTCATTTTAACTCTTTTTAACCATTCCTGTATCAAATCTTTGTCATCATGACATTGTTCCAAGAAATCTCTGTTATTGTTACTATATCTATGGACTTTCCTGTTTTCTTTCTTTCTCATCTTATTCATGTCCTTGTATTCTTTTTTTTTTACTTTGGCAAATACATTTGCTGTCTAATTTTTGTCTTCTCCTGGATTTGATTTTTTTCTCACTTCACACCAAAATTCTTATGCTAAACTAAGCAAAGATGTCATCTTAGACTTCTTTTCCTCATGTTTTAAATTCACTGTGCCTGGATCTTGTGAGGTTATATGTACACAGCCCCACTACTGCAGATCTATACATGTAATCAATTTTGAAGAGGCCCATATCTCCTTCAGAGTGAGGAATATATAATCTTGTTATATATTGAATTTTGTATATAATTTGATAAATTTGAAGCAATTTCTTGTTTTCCTGTCCAAATGATCCAGTATTATTTGGGGCCATTCACCCTAAAACTGTAACTTAAGAACAGGAACAGCAAACTGGTTTATAGCTTGGATGTTATTCCTAGATGTCAAGGCAGTTTTCAATATTAGTTTTCATCTTCTGGAGTATTCTTTCCTGAGTTTTATTCTCATTTGTGTGTGTTTTATTGCTAATCCTTCATCTATTCCCAAATATTTATACACACCCCTTTCTCAGTTTTTTAATAGCACATTCCTGTCCCAGAGTAATACTTTCTTTGTACTGCAGCTTTCTTGATTTAAATGCTGCTTATGCACATTTATCAGGATCAAATGGCATTCTTGTATCATTTGAGGAAGTTTTAATCAATTGTAGTTGTGCTTTCAACTCCTTATTTCATGAACTATAAGATTATAAGTAATCCACAAAGAGTAGATGGGATGTCTTTAAAACAAGGTTTGTTTATGGGAGCCAAATTGTAACCATGGCCTAATCAATTTAAGTAAACTGCTTAAGGACAAGGTGAATCATTAACAGAGAGAGAGATAGAGAGAGAGAGAGTGAGAGAGAGAGAGACAGAGAGACAGTCACCTGGAATATCCTCTTTGAATTTTTATCCCTTGGATAATAATTTGCTGTTTGCTGTGGCTCAACTGCAAAGTGGTTTGCTACTGTTTCATGGTCACTGTAATGCAATTTATCAATGTAGCGTATATCTTATATATCTGTAAGTATTTCTTTATCCATAAATATCGAATGGTCTTAATTCCTTTTTTTTTTTTTGTAATTACCTATGCCATACTTAGAGTCCTTTCCCTTTTACAATCCTCTATTATGGCTTTCTTTAGCAAAAAATGATTCTTTGTTCTGAAAGACTTTCTTATGTTATCACTTTGTCTACTATCACAATTGCATTTTTTTTTCTAAATTATTTTAAACTCTAACACAATCTGTTTCTGAATATAGTTTGTATAATTTTGGGAGGCAAGTTATTTAGTATTTAGATTAGCTTGCACGTTCACTCTTAAGGGGGACTATAATGTTTCCTGTTGTTAACCAGTTTAGTGTCTGTTCAGGATGTGCATATAAGTAATACTTACTCAGGGCTAAATCTTTGTGTAAAGATGTTAATGCTTTTAGCCAAAAGTTAGGTACTGTGTCCAAGCCTAAGGTTTATCCAGTTAGGAGCTTTTCTTAACTTTGCCTCAATTTATATGGCTGTTTCTTCATCTCCTTTGATATCTTTTACATTAGAATGCTTTACTGTTTCTTTTAATTATTCTATACACTCAGCATCTTTGTTATATTCAATGGGGTCTTCAAAAATACTTCTGCATAATGTGTCTAGAGCTTCTTTTTTGTTAATGTTTATATTCCTTTTGCTTTTTTCCCCAATTCTCCATAAGATCTTTTAGGGTTATACATAAATTGCTTATTTTATAGTTTTCTTTTATATTTATCTGCATACCTTACAATTTTTTTCTGCATATGATAAATCTTTATGTCTTTGTGGCAACACTTACTCTAATATTAGCTTAGCTGTTTAGTAAAATTGTCTATTTATTTTTGTTATATCACATGAATTTCTGTTAATAGTCCTGATTACTGTGTTTATCTATTTTATCAAGCTTGTAACATTTTAAGACTTATTTAATTTCTGGAGTCAATTTTGTTTATCTATGTTCATTGGCTGTTGGTGACTTCAAATCAAAGGGGGGCTTCCGGAGGCAGGTTAATGGGTGTAGCCAATGGGAAGGGGTGTGGCCAACTAGAAAGGGGCAGAGCTATGCTCAAAACCACAAAACTGGGATTTTAATTAAATACGCTGCCCTGGGTGCCAAACCATCATTATGAGAGCCCAATCAAGACAAAATGAAGTGGAGAAGAAAAAAAAATATTTCAATGCATTGGCTACATGACATCTTACTTATCTAGATGGAAACACAAAGGTTGTGAGACATGAAAAAATAAATTACTTTTTTAAATACATTGCTGGAATGCCAGTCAAAATAAAGTATAAAAAAACAAGCAGCACTCAGTTCTATTTATAATTTATATTCAGCTTTATAAAAGTACCAAGTAACATGCTGAAAGTAGCAATTTCTGTGATACCGATTACCCCCACTTGTAATAATGTTTCGTATCCAAAAAAGACCTGCTGCGGTGCTGCCTGACAACAACTATCTACTTGTTTCATGGGGAAATCATGATCAAAGTAAAAAAATGAACAGCAAACAAGAAACAAACTCAAGATAAATTGCTTAAAAGATTACTGCACAGGTTATGGACTGCACATGATAGATTGGCATTCTGTTTACTTTACGGGTAAAGCCTGCAAAGATGACTGCAAGTCTCCAACAAATGTAATGTGACTCTGAAAAAACTGTAATCCTGTCCTGTGCATTTCAACACCTAAGGCGTATACGTTAACTAGCTATGTAAATATTCTCTGCATGGCAACAACAAAATGGCTTTCAATGTTGATAATTTTTTAACAGTATGCTTATGAAAGCTTACTTGTGACGTACAATCCCAGACAGGATTACCTGATGGTCATTAGAGCATTGCTGCTTAAACACAGATCAACATGTACTGCAATATCATGCATTTTCTGAATAAATCAACAGTATAAAAATATGACAGAAAACCAGAACATTCTGCAAAATCAAGGATAGATGAAAAGCCACTGTAGTACTTGTGTCTACCATGGATGAGGTGATACTTTGCACACTTACACTGCATAACTGCTCCTTGCCTTGCTTGGAGACATCCAGAGTCACTACATGGTGGAGTGGGGTACAAGTATGTCACAATTTGAAATGTCTCTGGCTGACAGTGATGTCCCTGACATATTTGTCATACCTCTCAACCTCAGAGCAAGAAATCTGGAAAAAGCTATAAACAGAAGTGGGACAAAGGCTCAAAAATAAGGACAATTTTTAAATATTGCTCTTATAAACTTAGAAAGATAATAGAATAGTAGGTCTTGCATTAGTATGAATTTTCTGGAGGGTATGAAATCTGAAACTCAAATGTCTGTCATTATTTTCTAACTTCAATCTTTAATGACTTGCCACTAATTTGCCAGAAAAGCACAATTTTATGAAAAATGGACCAAAAATATGATGCAAAAATATAAAATAGCCACACAATACAGCTGGGAACATGTCAAAAAAGGGACACTTTTTAAATATTAGTACTGTTGAGTTGAGCAGCTGACAAAATAAGAGAATCTACACGCATTTCTAAAATAAAAGTAATGTGTAATTCTGATCATTACAATTATTTATTAATTGTAAACCCTCCAAGTTTGTTCCAAAATTGCCATTTTGCAGAGGGATTATTAGGGGGAGAGCAACATTTTGAGCCAAAAATCGGAGAAAGTTGAGAAGTTTGGATATACCTAATTCTATAAAGCGATTTATTTGCATATAACTCTCAACCTCTTAACGCAAGAAATCTGGGCAAGGCCAAATATATTGGGGGAACATGCAAACAGTACTAAAAGTTGTTCTTGTATAAACTTAGACAGTTGATAGAATAACAGGTCTTGCTTTAGCAAGCATTTTTCTGAAGGGTATGAAGTCTGAAACTCAATGCCTGTCATTATTAAGTGACTTCAATCCTAAATGATTTGCCAGAAAACCACAAATTTTATGAGGAACAAACCAAAAATAAGAAGCAAAAATCTATTCATTCTGTGAAAATCTGAACAGTTGAGAGGTATAGTTTAACTGGGAGAATTGTGCGGCAGAAATCTTACATGATGGACTTAGCTCCCTAGGTGTGGACAATAAGTACCCCCCTAAAAAAAAAAAAAAAAAAAAAAAAAGCTCTAAGAGAAGTGATTGCTTCAATCTGGCTTCATCACTTTCAATAGCATTCAGATTCAGTGAAAATATTCAGTAACAAAAAAGTTTGTGCTTGTAGACAGTTGATTTAATTGGTTCTTAATTGAATACATCCAACCAAGAACTGGGAGGGGCATCCCTGAGCTGATCAGATAATCAATAAACACCTTCCTGATTTGTATTAAATTATATTCCTTGTATAATACAGTACAGTTGTTCGAGGGCGTATTTGTATTGTTTTGAACACTTTTCCAGTAAACAATGAAACAAACTGCATGCACCAATAATGACAAAACTGTCCAGTTCAGAACATTTCCATCATAAAAGTCTACTCAGACTTTTACATTCCACCAGTATCAGTAAATATGCACAATCTCTGCAGAAGTAAAAGTCATCTAAATAATTCCACATTAAAGAGATCTGTAACTAACGAAGAGGTTGCTGCTAGCAAACAACTTTATATTTCATTGTTTCATCTGCAAATAAAGTGCCTGTTGCCCTTGAGGAATAAATTGCCTATGTTACATTAAAAAAATGATAATCTAGTAATATTGCAATAGGGAATGCATGGCAAACTGATAAGATTTTCATAGTTACTAGGTATCTCCGCCAAAGAGGACATTCAAAGGACTGCAGCATCCACCCCCTTTAAAATACAACACAATACAGTATCAGAACTGCATCTACTTACTGTGGGAGTAGAACCCACAGCCTTCTGTATCGAAAGTAAGTACACTACCTGCTAAGCTATCAACAATGCAAGTAGACTCAGCATAAGCAGCACTAAACTTCTCTTCAAGATCTCTGCTCCTTGTAAAATCCACTCAACACTCAACTGTATCTCTCAACTTTGCAGCACAAGAAATCTGGAAAAAGCCAACATTTATTGGGGGGGGGGGACAAAAGCCCAAAAACCAGAGACACATTTTAAACATTGCTTGTATAATCTTGGAAAGTTGCTAGAATAAAATGTTATGTTACCACCATGCATTTCACTGCCAGGTCTTGAACTAGGACCCTATGTATTACAGTCAGAGCAACATACTACTATGACATATAAGCTGTTTCTTGAAAGACATGAAGATTGGCTATCATTTAATGAATTCATTTCTCACCATAGCTCTCAACCTCTTAGCACAAAACACCTGGACAAAGCCAATAATGGGGGAATACAGACCCCAAACATATTCAGTGAATTCAGTTCTCAATTCTCACCACAGCTGTTAACCTCTTAGCACAAAAAACCTGGACAAAGAAAATAATGGGGGAATACAGCCCCAAAAATAGGGACAATTTTCAAATATTGATCTTATAAACTTAAACAATTGCTAGAATAAAGGTTTTGTGTAGTGTTAACCATGCATTTTCTGAAGAATATGAAGTCTGAAATTTAAATGCCTGTCATCAGATTCAGAACAAACATATGAGGCAAAAATCTACAGTGGTGGTGGGTAGGGAATTCAGGCTCTTGGTACCTGCAAACCTGTATCCAAGGTACAGGGTTTGAGCCTGAATAACTGTAGCCAGGAATATTCAATTGGGTCATTACACACACACACACACACACACACACACACACACACACACACACACACACACACACACACCTTTGCTTCTGAGCCGCCAGACATTACTGTTACCTGTATATATTCCCTACCAGCAAGAATGCTTGCTTCCAAGCCGACAGTTCCCTTGCAGCAGTCAGTCCAGTCTGAGTCTGAGAGTGTGTGCGTGCCAGGAACCAATTGGAGTGCATCGAATACGAGCTGGGAGCCAATCAGTTGCTATGTAGACTGCAGACATTGCAGTCTATGCGGTTTGTAACCACATAGACTTCTGGAGAATGTACGATGGTTGCCTTCTTTTTGTAATCTAGACTGGTTAGAGGGCAGTCCAGATAGGAAAGCACATAGGAAAGCACACATGTGCAGGACTTGCAGCTAGTTTTCTGTTCTTTTCATTTTACAGTTGGGGGGGCTGCAGTTCTGCAGTCTAATAGCTCGAGCCACCCCTGTCTATCTTAATATGTCTATCTATCTCTAATAAATCAAGCAGATCTTCCCTTAAAATAATATTCTTCTGGATTAAGAACATCTTCTTTGTTATTTTTCCTGTGGGTGATCTACAGAAAGTTCCAGAAAATCTTTCTGTGGCATCTTCTGTTCAGATGTACCTGCCTCTTATGCTGCTCCTTCATATGGGAAACCTTTGGTCCATCATTACCCAACACTACCTGAGTCAGAGTTGCCACTGTTTCCTCCTATTTGGTTAAGGTGATGCTTACCAGGCTTGGGGACATTGCTCTTTCCAAGTTCCCAATTTCTTAACTCTAATCTTGTCTAACATGCCCATATTTTATTTTTCCTTTCATAAAAAAAAGATTTTTTAGTACAGCTTACTGTAGAAAAGCTTAATAGTAATGGAAATCCTGTTCATTCCTTTGGCTTCCTGAGTAGTTCCTCTGGGTAAAACTCAACAGAAGAGACAAAAAGGACATCATTACAGGTCCACTTCACAAAACACTCACCCAGATAACAAGAAGGGGGGAGAAAACCTAAAGGAAAACACCATACATAAGAATGTCAAGAAACCTGGATAGGGCAAAAAAGGAACATGGGTAATAACACCCAGGAGAACACCAACCTCCCCTCACCAGAGACCTCAGGGAACTTGATCCAGCTCAACACTAACCCACTCAAAATCAAAATCTGGAATCATTCCAATATTCTACTGACAGAAAGTGAAACAAAATTGCTTGAAAAGAGGGTGACACTTATATTCCATATCAGAGAAAACTGGTTAACATCATCATCGATTTTAAGCTTTTCTGCTAATTTACACAGCTAAGATGTGAATTCGCATTTCAGGATCAGAGATCATGATTATCTCCCAGAAAACAGTAGATACCTCAATCCATGTGATGGGGAACTGAGACCATATATCTTTTAATCTTGTCCACGAGTGAGTGTAGATGGATTTGAAGTCCCAGCTGCATTGTTAGAATTAGTGCCGGCTTTGTACAAGGATCCAATGACTCAAGTACAAACAGTGTTTGGTCTTACAGAAGGGTTACCAGTGGGAGTTGGTGTGCACCAGGGTTCTGCTCAGAACCCACTGCTGTTCATACTGGTAATGGACTACATTAGAAAACAGTTCAGAGGGTACAGAGCAACAAAATTGCCACATGCAGATGATGTAGCATTATAGGCAGACTGAGCAAGAACTTCAGCAAAGGATAGGAGAATGGAATGTAAAACTGAAGGCACGTGATGAAACTGAGTACAGACAAGACAGGTGTAATGGCAGCAAATGGTGGAGTTCAGAAGACGCTGAAAATTGAGACAGAAGGAACAATAGTGGAACAGGTTAACAGTTTCAAGTATCTGGGAGGGATGTCTGAGAAGAAGGGAAGTCTGATTGAGGAAGTCAAAGCTAGAATCAGAGAGGCTGCAGCCAACTGGCAGAGAGTGCCAGGTGTACTATATGACAGAAGATTATCAACGAAGATGAAAGGTAATGTATACAAAAGACTGGTGTGACCAGTACTACTGTATGGTATGGAAACCTGGGCAGTAAAGGCAGAGCAGTTGAAGAAGCTAGAGGTGATGGAGATGAAGTATGTGAGATGGGTGGTAGGATGCACACTGTGGGATAGATGAAAAAATGAGGAGTTAAACTCAGATGCCAAAGTAGCTCCATTTGCAGAAAAGGTCAAAGAGGACAGATTACGGTGGTTTAGGCACATGTGCAGAAAAGCAGAAGTTAATCTAATAGAGATGATTTGGGAGAGGCAGGAAGAAGACAGAGGAAACAAGGGTGTCCAAGAAAGATGTGACTAGATTGTGTGAGAGAAGACCTGCGACAATCAGGCATGTGTGGCATTGAATAGACAGAGATGACAACTGTTGACATGACACCCTGACCCCATGTATTAAATGGGAAAAAGGGGATTGATGATGATGAGGAGCACAGATAGGATCAGGAGACGGACCCACAGATGGGTGCAGCAGAAAAAATATTGCAGGTATTGTAGTGGACTGTAGAAGTAAGGTAATACCTGGGTAATAGTGCAAAACAATAGTTGAATTATAGTGAAAAGCTCTTTGTTTCCTGCTCAGTCTATGTCGCCAACTTCTCCAATGATTAGGAGCTTTGGAATTTAGATACAAACAGCAGAAATGAGATTCCTTCATCGGTCCATATGTTGATTGGTAAATGCTAAGTTTATACACTGAATGAATTTCAAGAGACTTAGTTACATCATCCAACAGTAAAATACGTTTATTGTTCCCTACAAGTGAGCAGACTGTACCCACAAGCCCTAAGTGTGAAATTATTTACTAATATCTATTGATGTAGTCTGCTTTTGAAGGTTGCTAGGGAAATACCCTGGTGTGCAAAAGGAGAGTGTTCCAAAGGCAGGGGATGCGTCAGGTTAAGCACCTACTGTTTCAGCAGACATTGCTTAGGTGGAGGTAGAAGTTTTGATTTCTAGAGTGGATGTTGGTTTTACCAATGAATTCATGGGGTTAAAGAAGGTTAGGATCTTCCTTAGCTCAGAAAGCAAAGCAGAGCTCTTCCTGCAGGATCCCATATGAGACAGTATAATGAGATTTTTTTTTTACTTGTGCAAGAGTAAATCAGTTTACTAAGGCATATGATTTTGTTGGGAAGTAAACCCTGTGCACACACCAACTGGTATAGATGTTTACAGCAATATGTACCAAGTAGGGTATTATATTCAATGACAGGTCAAGTAAGGGATGAATAAATTGCACCTATAGAGCACCTCAAATGATAAGCTATGCCAAGTACAAAAAAAAAATAAAATAAAATAAAAGACAAACATCCTTTGACAAAGGCATCATGTAGGAAATGTAAGACATAGATTTAGCCGTGACATATTTCCCTCTTCTTAGGCTTGTCATTTCTGTATAAATGATGAGTATGTGTTCCTTGTCTATAACAGAGGAAGAAGATTAACAATCCAGAAGGACCTCACAGTACAGCTACATATCTTTCAGTTTAAGAGGAATTAATTGAGGTAATTTCCGAGCCTCATAAAGATGAGCCCCGGGTACCTCCTATAGAAAGTGTACCAGACACTTACCACTGGGAGGAGCCCCCAGGGTAGATGCAGGATATGTTGGATGTATTATGTCTCTCAGCCCTCCTTGGAATGCCTGAGGGTCCCATAAGATGTTCTGGAAACTATTGCTGTGGATAAAGTAGACTGGTCTACCTTCCACAGCTCACTACCTCCATGACCCTCTCAAGGAAAAGCAGTCTATTAAATAATGATGAAGATAAATATTTACAGTCTGAGAGCATGCAGTAGTCTTACACATGGAAAATAATTAAGAACTGGTAAATATAGCCGTGCCTTTGTTTGAATGTCCCTTTTTGTTTAATGCTTTCTATGCATTCTTTTCCTAGAAATCAGTTTTTATTGCCTCATTCTAAAACTTAATCAATCAAATAAAAGATAATAATTTTTTTAAAGTAATATATCATAAAAATTAGTTCAGGAAGGATTTTATAAAAAACATTTGCTTGAGCATTTTAAGATCATTGTCTCCTGAAACCAAAGTAATTATTTTAAATATTCCATCCGAGAAACCAGATAATGTAAATAAGCTTAAAAGGAAAAATCTTTTTGTAATTCCAAGGTATTTGCAAATTATCCAGTAAGTTTCATTTGTTTTAAGAGATTTGTCAAGTGTTCCATTTCATAAATTTAAATCATATCTACATTTCAAATCCATGTCTTCTAGCAAATAAAATGCTACTAATGGCATTTACAAATAAACATTGATGAATTACTCACATTTAAAATCACTTTTTTTAATTTGTTCATATTTTACTAGACATGATTTTGGGAAAACTGTACTTTGTGAGAGGTAATTAAACGTAGCTCACTCCCCTGAGTGACTAGTTATTAAACCTGTCTGTTACCCCTGAATATTTGGATGTACAGATCACGTGGCTAATATTGGGCAAGAGCAGCAATTAAGTAGATTATAAATAACAAGTTGTAACCAGATAGCCCTGAATCTTGCCTTTACCAGTTAAATAGTAGTATAACTGCACATTCTTTTTATTTCTCCCATTAGAAATCAAGAATTCATAGTATCGTTTTTCTATTTAAAGTGAAGTGATTTGCTGACATTTATATATACAATGGCATTCAATTTATCAAGTGTTGTGATGTATTTTCTAATCTGCCTTTCATTTATTTTCTTAGCTGTTTTTTTTTTTTAATAATAAAAAAAGCTTTGTAAATGTTTTATTACACCACAGCCCAAAAGAATTTAACTTCACCAGCTGTGATGTTACCATACGATAACATGTGCTCAGCCCATAGACTTCAGTGGGGTACCTTTGTGTATGCGCAGTGGTACACTCAATAAAGTCCATGGACACAGCAGACACTTTTCCTTAGGTCACTGAAGTTAAATTCCCTTGTTTTTTCCTCAGTGATGTGAGATTAAGGAAAATGTAAAGTTTAGAATTAATTTTAAATATGAAGATGATGAGCAAAAAGTTTCCAGATGGGGAAGGTGCTGTTCGGGATTTTATGCATTGCATGCTGTCATGCAAAGGTACGATTGGAAACATCCAAATCACTTTTAACAGTAAAATAATGGTAACATTAAAATGACCAAATGTGCACAATCGCTTTAGACAGACTCGGTTTAGTTGTTTGGTAGATATTTATTTTTGCTTTAAGATGCATTTTTATAGTTAAATTGCCTAGAATGGTTCATCACTGTCTCTTTAACCAACTCTACTGAAAAGGAAGCAGATTTTGCATTATCTAGCACCTTGATTCCAATTTTTTGAGCATCTTTACAAAAGCTCCAATGCAATACCTGAAGGGTCTTTTATTAATTATTTCTCTGCAGTGTAAGTATCAGCTTGTTCTGCATTGTAGGCTTATAACTTAAAAATTACCATCATGGTAGTTTCCTAGTTGAAAAGAGAAATGACTGCTGTTGGGTAAAATCAGGTAGCTAACTGTTCAGAGACTCCTCCTTGGTCCAGTAGCAATGATATCTGCACATAATGGGGGGTGGTTTGCATGGTCTACTTCCCTTCTTGCATTACATACTTTCTGAAAAAAGTCACTGCCAGATTCAATACATAAATACAGCTACATTTAAGTGCAGCAGCTTTGCCCTCCCACATTCCTGCTTGTTCCTACCACTTCTGTGATTTGATGCAAAAACATCAGACTGGATTTTTATAACTATGGCTGTTTCACCTTCACCGTGACTGTTTTCTTTAAGATGAAAACAAACCTGGATTGTACAATATAAAATACATTTTGTTAAACTGAGTTCACCATATGGATTAAAAGTACACGTGAACATATATATATATATATATATATATATATATATATATATATATATATACACACACACACACACACACACTATTGTTTCCTCTAGTTTTAAGGCATTCAGTTTTTGAGATACTCGATATTAAGAAGGCAGATCTGTTACCATACTGGCAATGGTTAAAAGAGGTTGATGGGCCTTTTCAGTGTCACACGGTGCATATTTATACTTTCGGCACTAGAGCAAAGAAACACCAGATGTCACTGTGTTAGCTTTAATGAAGCAATGAATTCTGCAATGAACGATATTCATTCTCATTACAAGGGGATTTAATGGATTTCATTTCTTCCCTTTTTTTCATTTCTTTTCAGGATGGTGTATCTCTCCATTGTCTGGCTATATGGCAGACTGTCTTTCCACAGGATGCTAACACATAATCTGATCAGAGTGGACAAAATAATAGCTAACCATCAATGCTTTCTGTGAATGGAAAATAAATTAATATGAAAACACATTCCAGTAATAAGGTGGAACAGCTGAACACAGCAATATTTTAAAGCTGAGAATACAAAAAGACCATTTGATATTATCATTGTGTCTTCCAGTTCAATGCAGAACTGGTTTAATGACAAGGGCTGCTTGTCATGGAAAAGCATAGCATTTAATTTGCAGTTTGGCATCATCATCATCATTATTATTATTATTATTATTATTATTGCTTTAGGTTTAGTAGGAGCTTCTTCCCACATGTTATCAGACTGTTGCACTCTACAACATGTCACTAGCTGGTGACTGGAACAATCAGTAGTACAGCCATCTTCTTGTGCAAGACTTACATCTAGCTGCTTTAAAAGTGCAATCAGTAGTAACTGAGCATTCCTTACAATACAGTTGTGCTATTCAGTATATTCTGTAATCTGTGCAGTAATTGCTTTACCAGATGTGCAGTATTTGATAAAGGCTGCTACCAGTGTTACAGATGTATCTTAGAGCTTGTCAGTCTTGTTTAGTGTATGTATATGTTATTGTAGTGTTATACGTCCTTGTTATTCTATGTAGCTGTATGTGATATATGCACTTGGTACCAGTGTTACAGATGTATCTCAGATCTTGTCAGTCTTGCTTAGTATATGTATATGTTACTGTACTATATATGTACTTGTTATTCTCTGTAGTTGTATGTGATATATGCACTGGGTACTAGTGTTATATAGGTATCTCAGATCTTGTGAGTCTTGTTTAATATATGTATATGTTACTGTACTATATATGTCCTTGTTATTCTCTGTAGTTGTATGTGATATATGCACTTGGTACCAGTGTTATAGGGGTATCTCAGGTCTTGTCAGTCTTGTTTAGTATACGTATATGTTACTGTACTATATATGTACTTGTTATTCTCTGTAGTTGTATGTGATATATGCACCTGGTACCAGTGTTATAGAGGTATCTCAGGTCTTGTCAGTCATGTTTAGTATATGTATATGTTACTGTACTGTTATACGTCCTTGTTATTCTCTATAGCTGTATGTGATGTATGCACTTGGTACCAGTGTTATAGAGGTATCTCAGACCTTGTCAGTCTTGTTTAGTATATGTATATGTTACTGTACTATATATGTCCTTGTTATTCTATGTAGTTGTATGTGATATATGCACTTGGTACCAGTGTTATAGGAGTATCTCAGATCTTGTTAGTCTTGTTTAGTATATGTATATGTTACTGTACTGTTATACGTCCTTGTTATTCTCTGTAATTGTATGTGATATATGCACTTGGTACCAGTGTTATAGAGGTATCTCAGATCTTGTCAGTCTTGTTTATTATATGTATGTGTTACTGTACTGTTATATGTCCATGTTATTCTCTGTAGCTGTATGTGATATATGCACTAGGTACCAGTGTTATAGAGGTATCTCTGACCTTGTTAGCCTTGTTTAGTATATGTATATGTTACTGTACTGTTATACGTCCTTGTTATTCTCTGTAGTTGTATGTGATATTCTCTGTAGATGTATGTGATATATACACTTGGTACTAGTGTTATAGAGGTATTTCAGATGTTGTCAGTCTTGTTTAGTATATGTATATGTTACTGTACTGTTATATGTCCTTGTTATTCTTTGTAGTTGTATGTGATATATGCACTTGGTACCAGTGTTATAGAGGTATTTCAGATCTTGTGAGTCTTGTTTAATATATGTATATGTTACTGTACTGGTATATGTCCTTGTTATTCTATGTAGTTGTATGTGATGTATGCACTTGGTACAAGTGTTATAGAGGTATCTCAGATCTTATGAGTCTTGTTTAATATATGTATATGTTACTGTACTGGTATATGTCCTTGTTATTCTCTGTAGTCGTATGTGATATATGCACTTGGTACCAGTGTTATAGGGGTATCTCAGACCTTGTCAGTCTTGTTTAGTATATGCATATGTTACTGTACTGTTATATGTCCTTGTTATTCTCTGTAGTTGTATGTGATATATGCACCTGGTACCAGTGTTATAGAGGTATCTCAGATCTTGTCAGTCTTGTTTAGTATATGTATATGTTACTGTACTGTTATATGTTCTTGTTATTCTCTGTAGTTGTATGTGATATATGCACTTGGTACCAGTGTTATAGAGGTATCTCAGATGTTGTCAGTCTTGTTTAGTATATGTATATGTTACTGTACTGTTATATGTCCTTGTTATTCTATGTAGTTGTATGTGATGTATGCACTTGGTACCAGTGTTATAGAGGTATCTCAGATCTTGTGAGTCTTGTTTAATATATGTATATGTTACTGTACTGGTATATGTCTTTGTTATTCTATGTAGTTGTATGTGATATATGCACTTGGTACCAGTGTTATAGTTATCTCAGATCTTGTCAGTCTTGTTTAGTATATGTATATGTTACTGTACTGTTATATGTTCTTATTACTCTCTGCAGTTGTATGTGATACAGGCACTTGGTACCAGTGTTATAGGGGTATCTCAGATGTTGTCAGCCTTGTTTAGTATATGTATATGTTACTGTACTATATATGTACTTGTTATTCTCTGTAGTTGTATGTGATATATGCACTTGGTACCAGTGTTATAGAGGTATCTCAGATCTTGTGAGTCTTGTTTAATATATATATATGTTACTGTACTGGTATATGTCCTTGCTATTCTATGTATTTTTGTGTGATATATGCACTTGGTACCAGTGTTATAGAGGTATCTCAGATCTTGTGAGTCTTGTTTAGTATATGTATATGTTACTGTACTGGTATATATCCTTGTTATTCTATGTAGTTGTGTGTGATATATGCACTTGGTACCAGTGTTATAGAGGTATCTCAGATGTTGTCAGTCTTGTTTAGTATATGTATATGTTACTGTACTGTTATATGTCCATGTTATTCTCTGTAGTTGTATGTGATATATGCACTTGGTACCAGTGTTATAGAGGTATCTCAGATGTTGTCAGTCTTGTTTAGTATATATATATATATATATATATATATATATATATATATATATATATATATATATATATATATATATATATATATATATATATATATATATATATATATGTTACTGTACTATATATGTCCTTGTTATTCTCTGTAGTTGTATGTGATATATGCACCTGGTACCAGTGTTATAGAGGTATCTCAGGTCTTGTCAGTCATGTTTAGTATATGTATATGTTACTGTACTGTTATACGTCCTTGTTATTCTCTGTAGCTGTATGTGATGTATGCACTTGGTACCAGTGTTATAGAGGTATCTCAGACCTTGTCAGTCTTGTTTAGTATATGTATATGTTACTGTACTATATATGTCCTTGTTATTCTATGTAGTTGTATGTGATATATGCACTTGGTACCAGTGTTATAGGGGTATCTCAGATGTTGTCAGTCTTGTTTAGTATATGTATATGTTACTGTACTGTTATATGTCCTTGTTATTCTCTGTAGTTGTATGTGATATATGCACTTGGTACCAGTGTTATAGAGGTATCTCAGATGTTGTCAGTCTTGTTTAGTATATGTATATGTTACTGTACTATATATGTACTTGTTATTCTCTGTAGTTGTATGTGATATATGCACTTGGTACCAGTGTTATAGGGGTATCTCAGATGTTGTCAGTCTTGTTTAGTATATGTATATGTTACTGTACTTATACATCCTTGTTATTCTCTGTAGCTGTATGTGATGTATGCACTTGGTACCAGTGTTATAGAGGTATCTCAGATCTTGTCAGTCTTGTTTAGTATATGTATATGTTACTGTACTATATATGTACTTGTTATTCTCTGTAGTTGTATGTGATATATGCACTTGGTACCAGTGTTATAGAGGTATCTCAGATGTTGTCAGTCTTGTTAGTATATGTATATGTTACTGTACTGTTATATGTCCTTTTTATTCTCTGTAGTTATATGTGATATATGCACTTGGTACCAGTGTTATAGGGGTATCTCAGATGTTGTCAGTCTTGTTTAGTATATGTATATGTTACTGGACTATGTTCTTGTTATTCTCTGTAGCTGTATGTGATAAATGCACCTGGAACTTAAGCAACGTAATTTTGTTTAACCTGCACTGTGTGTGGGTCTGAAATGACAATGAAGTTTACTTTGACTTTGACTTTATGCTTCTATTCTCCTTACCCTTCGAGCGATAAACCATATCAGGTGCTACGACTTCATACCACCATCTAATGACAGTGTTTTTCCTCTGATAATATTTATACCCCTAGCTGACAGTGTCTACATTTTTGTTTGGTACCATGTGTTATAGTCCCATTGATCTCCATGGTTACATCTGCTGCATTTCATAACCCATGACGTGGCTGAGCGATGATGATAAACCAATTCTGTCCAGTACAACTGTCAGGCCCTCCTGTTGCATTTCTTCTGCACAATGTGCATATGTTGTATTGAAAGGAAGAACAGCTGACAAGCATTTTGGCATATGTTGTATACAGCTCATCATAACCTAAGGAGGAATGTTTAAGGCAGACTTGTTTCAGTTTAAGAGTTTGCATTTCTGTTTGGCATCACCTACTACATGGTCGTCCTTGAACCCACCCTGTGATTTTATGCTCCTTCTAGGATACTGGATGCAGTGTACCCTCCAACACTGGACTTGACGCTAATCATTTCCCCATTTGCTTCCTGTCATTAGAGGTGCAGTATTACAAGCAACTTCCTATGGCTTCATGGCTATATGGAATACCATGATCTCCATATTTATCAACACTGAATGGACTATGTCTGGAATTCATTTAAACTCAACATAACAATTTGGTGAAAAAGTATATGTCTAAAAGAGCTGGAATTAATTGTCTTAAAGCAACAAGTCTTCTCAATGAATTGTCGTCACCTCTCTTCATACCTCTGTGTGTCTGACTATGCCAGTCTTTCTGCTGATGATATCACATTTATAAGGAATATCTTGCATAGGAACTTATAACCTGAGCAGCATTTTTACTTATTAAGCCTAAAAGCAATTTGTCTGACTAGAAGTCTTTCACTTGACCTCTTCATACCACATTGCACATTGCTAATTTTGTTCACTGACATTTCTTATAATAATACTATGGCTGGGATTCAGAAAGGATTACTTTGAGTGGTAAGTCCTGCCACAAGTGGCAGCTTTTTGTGGTAACCCTTTTCAATTCAAATACGACTCTGTCATTGTCCATGCTGGAGTGAATGACTTGACACGTACCTCCCTGGACTACATGAAAAGAGACATGGAAGAGCTCTTGGATCATGTGACCCAGGCAGGTATAACCCTTGCCCTGAGTAGCATCCTGCCTTCGCCCAGAATGATACCACAGTATAAGGACAAAATGATTGATTTCAACAATTGGCTAAGCTTCTGGTGTCATTCAAAGGTGATCCAGTATTTGTCTGCCTGGGAAGACATGATTGACAAACCACGATGCTTTGCCAGAGATGGTCTGCACCTGTCACCCCTGCGATTCAGGTTACTGGCTAAAACTTTTGCCACCCCTATAGTGCCTTTTTTAAGCAAGGTTCAAAGGATAAAACCACCACCATAACAGATACAAGCATGCAAAATCTGAAGGTAATGCTACTCAATGCTAGAAGTCTAAACCTCAAAATGCACTCTCTCGAGGCACTCCTAAAACTGGAGAACATCGATAACTGTGCAGTAACTGAGACCTGGTTCAAGGCTCCAGAGAGCACCCCTGCAATACCAGGCTACAATTCTTACCACACTTTTCGGCCACAAAACCAAGACCGAAACACTAAAGGTGGAGGAGTGTCCATATTCACCAAGGATATTCACACCTCCAGGCTAGTTGCCCAACACAATGCATCTGAAATTCCCCAGGTGCAACTAACACTAGGTAAAACTGCAATCCAAATTGTAGCTTGCTACAGATCCCCCACCATGCCCCAAGATTCTCATTACACCTTTCTAAACATACTGGAAAATACTAAGATACAACCAAACACCCTAATACTGTGTGATTTCAACTACCCTGCCATTAATTGGGAAAACTACTCGGGTACCAACTCCTTTTCCCAACGGTTCATGGAATTCATAAATTCCAATGCCCTGGATCAACTAATCCATTGTCCCACCAGGGGAGCCAATAACCCTGACCTGGTCATTACCAACATGGGAGATAGATGCTCCACACCAGTGGTCACCCCCTCATTGGTCAGGTCTGACCATAAGCAAATCACCTTTGACACCCACATCCCACCCCCACCCCCCCAGTAAGGAAACTTCCTTAAAACACTTCTCCAAAGCCAGTTTCATGCTACTGAAGTCAGAAGTGACAAACTTCACAACACCCACGCAGACGGGATCTGGAAGTTCGACTGCAGAATCCTACACTAAGGCACTGTATGAGCACATCCACTCGTGCATGAATCGTGCCATCCCAAATAGAACCAAGATGCTCTTCTCCAAAAAAAGGAAGCCAATCTTGTGGTCCCCTGCTATAAGCAAACTATACAACAGAAGGAAGAAACTGATGCAGAAAAGAGGAAAATCCCAGGATGCAAAAAACTCCCTCACCAGCCTCAGTAAGAAGCTGACATCCCTCATAAAATCCTCAAAAGCCAGTTATGAAAATAAAATTGTCAAAGATTCCAAAGACAACCACAAGGCATTCTATAGTTATGTCAAGAATCTAAATGGCAATGCTCAGATCTGCTCTGAGCCACAACAGAATGGCATTAAATATACTAATCCCAAGAATATTGCCAATATCCTGGCAGATCGATTTAGTGCCAACTTCACCTCCCTCTTACCCCCTAAAGGGCCCATCTCAATACCAAAAGATTACCAAATTCCGATAATCACGGCCACACAGGTAGAAACCGCACTCTCCAAAGCTAAGAATACAGCATCCATGGGACCAGATGACATCCCAGGATGTGTACTACATTAACTACAAAATGAACTGGCACCTCACCTAAGTGTCATGTTTAATCATAGCCTCACCTCTGGCTTCATTCTCACTGGGTTGCGCACAGCTAGAGTTATTCTGCTCCACAAGGGAGGATCTGCCTTGGATCCTGGAAACTACCATCCCATCAGTCTGACAAGCCTGATCTGCAAGGGCATGGAATGCATTATCATCGAACTTATAAACAAAGACATTGGCAACCTTCAAACAATGGACCCCACCCAGTTTGGGTTTGTGAAGGGCCGATCTTGTCTACTGAATCTGATTGACTTCTTCGAATTAGTCTTCAGAGCTGTGGACGAGGGTAAGGTGGTCCACACAGCCTATCTGGACCTTGCCAAGGCCTTCGACACCATCCCCCACTCTGTAATCATAGAGAAGCTTACTAAGCTGGGCATAAATCCCTACATCACTCGATGGGCTGCCAACTGGCTTACTGACAGAACCCAGACTGTAAAAGTAGCCAACTCCAAATCCAGCTCTAGACAAGTGACAAGTGGAGTACCTCAGGGTTCAGTCCTGGGACCACTCTTGTTTGGCATCTACTTCTCTGAAGTACAGGCCAACACTAAGGGACTCTGGCTAACAAAGTTTGCAGATGACTACAAACTGGGAGCCATTATTGAATCCCCAAATGATGAGGCCTTACAGAAACAGATGCCTGGTGCCAGAGCCATGGGCTCATGCTTAATTCCAAGAAATGTATAGTTATCCCCTTTGGAAAAAAACATGTACCCATGAATTACCACATAGATGGCAGGATGCTAAACATCGAAAGTGTGATGAGAGACTTAGGGACACAGGTGGACAGTGGTCTCACTTTCAATAACCACATTGCCCCAACAGTCAGGAAATCCTTCTATGTGGCACACATTATCACTAAGGGCTTTTCATCCAGAAAAAAGGAGGTCATTGTCCCACTGTACTCATCCCTCATTAGACCCATTATAGAGTATAATGCCCCATTTGGTATGTACCTCACAAGACATCTGCAACAGCTGGAAAAGCCACAGAAATACCTCACTAAATGAATCACAGGCCTAAAGCAGATGCCATATGCTGTCCATCTAAAAAAACTCCAGCTATACTCTGTGGCATATCATCTACTCAGAGGTGATCTCTGCTTAACATACAAGGCCATTTCAAATCCTGAGCTGCTGGACATGCTCCACTTAAAGAAATCCCAATCCCACAGAGCCACATGCTCCAGGGATCTAAACCTTGTCATCACAATGAACAAAACATGCTGGAGGGATAGGTTCCTGACCCAGAGACTCCCCATACTCTGGAATAGACTGCCCATACATGTCAAGCAGAGCGCCTCATTGGCCCTCTTCAAAAGGAACCTTGATGATTGGATGGGAGATAGGAAATTCACCCCGGGGATCATGTCAGTCACCCTGCTAGACAGGGGTCCAGAGAAGTAAATATTGTGGGAAGAAATATCCAGGGAATTGGGAATTGTTATGGCTAGGCTTGCATAGGCCCTAGGGCCGATAGCCTAGTACCAACCTATGAACCTATAAACCTATGAACCACACTCCCACAGTGATTTTCAGCAAACAGGAACACTTCAACAGGTAGTGGTCCAGCAGGGTTAATGTGGTTCTTTGAGGGAGCAGCTAAAGCTAATTGTTCTCATTTTATCCCCTGGGAATGCCTGTGACTAATGTTTTTACTGCTAAGCAATTCAGCAAAGTGCTAAGTTGCATAAATTAGCACCACTAGCCAAGCAAGTTAACTCAGCCAAAAGACTTTGGGCATCAATTGACTTCTATTGAAGAAGTCGTGATGCAGTGAATGTCACTGAAGGTCAATTAAGGTATTAGAGTGGGTGTGTGACAGAGTGCGTGTGTGTGTGTGTGTGTGTGTGTGTGTGTGTGTGTGTGTGTGTGTGTGTGTGTGCATGTGTGCATGTCTGTGTGTGTATGTTTGTGTGTGTGCGTGTGTGTGTCCGTATTGTGTATCTGTGCATGCGTGTTCATCTACAGGAGTATGAATTGAGTTTGATGACTCTGTGTGTGTGTGTGTGTGTGTGTGTGTGTGTGTGTGTGTGTGTGTGTGTGTGTGTGTGTGTGTGTGTGTGTGTGAGATTGTGTGCATCTACAGGAGTATGAATTAAGTAGGATGACTCTGTGGATGTGCATGTGTGTGTGGGTCTGAACATGCATGTTGGTGAATGGGTCAGTGTGTCCCTGAGTATGATCTAGTGTGGAGGGAGTATGTGGTATTAAGAGAATTTGTGTGTGTGTGTGTGTGTGTGTGTGTGTGTGTGTGTGTGTGTGTGTGTGTGTGTGTGTGTGTGTGTGTGTGTGTGTGTGTGTGTGTGTGTGTGAAATTGTGTGCATCTACAGCAGTATGAATTGAGTAGGCTAACTCTGTGCATGTGTGTGTGGGTCTGAGCATGCATGTTGGTGAATGCGTCAGTGTGTCCCTGAGTGGTTGGAGTGTGTGATGTTAAGAGAATCTTTGTGTGTGTGTGTGTGTGTGTGTGTGTGTGTGTGTGTGTGTGTGTGTGTGTGTGTCATGCTTCTTAGTGCCCTTGCTTAACAATTTGGATTAAAGCCAAAATAAATGGTTGCAATCAAGAGCATTTTTAAATATTACTCTAATTCACTTAAAAGGTTAATAGAACAATAGGTTTTACTCAACTTCTAAATGATAAGAGCTAAGAAACTCTAATGTCTACCATTACTGACTGACCGACTGTAAGCCTTCATGATTTACCAGAATGTTCAAACTTTTACAAGAGAACAAGAAAATATATGAGGCAACATCAAGGATATTGTGCAATTCTCTGGACATTTGTAAGGTATAGTGTCTGTGTCAACATGAAGCATTCACAGCCAGAGAACATTAGTGTCACTATGTGCTTTTTCATGAGTGGTAAAAACTTCCAATTCAAAGGTATGTGGATCAACTGATAATTATTTCTTCTTCATTGCAGCTAAAGCTGAATATTAACTGCATTTTCTATGCTCAATTAAATTGACCTACCTGCAGTAGGTACTTTATGTGACCACAGATCTCTTTTTCTGAATCCCAGCCCATGTTTTAATTAAGTTAACATGTGAGTTTAGTTCATTTATATGTATGTATATTTGATATGATTATAGGAGAATAATGGGATAAATAAAGACCCTAAAGGGCCTTTTTAAGCCTAGCCATGCTTCCCACAAATATTAGAAAGGCTTTGGTCCCTTAAGTTTTCTGGGGTATACAAACATCGGCATCAGCAGTCAAGAATTTATAAGCTTCCTCTCTCTAATAGTATCATAGCTGCCAGACCTGGAGGGGTAAATTTATGATTTCACTGATCAAAGTTTTACATATATATATATATATATATATATATATATATATATATATATATTTATATACCTTGCCATTGCAATCATTGAATTAACTTCTTTTTTTACTCCTTGCTATTTTCCTAAATCATTAAAACACATATTTCACCCACTCACTTTTCCACACATAACTTTTTCTTCAATGATTTTTTTTCCTCTCTTTTTAAAGCACAACTGGTACCAGGGCCACATCTAGCTCTAGGCAGCTGCCTAGGGCCCAGATTGACTAGGAGGGGCCTCTGTTGGCTGGAGGCACTCAGCTTTTCTATAAAAAAAAAAAAAAAAAAAGATATTTTGTAAGTGAAAAAAATACATGTAAAATACAGCCATAAACACAGCAAGTATTAGGACCCTGTAGAACTTCCTTGCCTCATGATGTCTGTAAGCCCTAGAAACCCACACAGAATGCTGAGGAGGTACAGAGTAATAGGATATCAGGATATGCAACAGGGATCCACTTTGGTGAGGGCACAGGTCTATGATTTAAAACAGACAGAGGTGTGTGTGTGTGTGTGTGTGTGTATACGTGCACGTGCATGTAGAATGACCCACAGGGGCACTGTTTAGTTAAGAGACTCTGCTCAGAGTCAAACCATGAACATTAATAACTAATGGCAGACAAGTGCCTTAAATCTCTGTACCAACTGCCAGGTCACCTTTAATTTTATATTAGTTTTTTGTTTATTACTGATGGCTATAATCTGTCAATGTCATGCATAAAGTTTCAAAGCTCTGTTGTTCACTGTCAGTGGTGCAACATGTAGCACACCTGCTTTTGGCAGAGAAGTTTGTGGGTTCTAGACTTGATTTTAATACTACTTTACAGCCAGGAGCGGCCTTAGGTCAACTGCTACCCTAGGCAAAAAGGCTCCACGGCACCCCCACCACACCCACCCGGTGCCCCCATCCTGGTCTACCTACACCAAATAAGTACTGGAAAAGTGCCCCTACTAGAGCGGCGCCTAAGGCGGCCCCCTAGTTGGCCTATGCCTAAGGCCGGCTATGTGTACAGCATAGGAGGGGATGAGCATGGTGAACTCCTAAGTGTGTCCTCCTTTGGATGACTTGTCTAGTAATTATGAACCTGTTTTCTGTTTTCCAGCCATTCTGTATTGCAATATTACCAGCACACCCATTTTTTTTTGTTGTTGTTTGTTTTTGTTTTTTGTTAATGTAACATAGGCAGTTTATTCTTCAAGGGTAGCAGACACTGAATTTGTAGATGAAACACTAAAATGCAAAGTTATTTGCCAGTAGCAACCTCTTCATTAGTTAGAAGATTTCTTTAATGTGGAATTATTCAGATGACTTGTACTTTTGCAGAGACTGTGCATATTGACTGATATTGGTGGATTATAATGAAAGGAATCTGAGTAGTCTTTCATGGTTGAAGTGTTCTGAAATTTTTAATTTTGTCAATATTGGTTTATACATTTTGTTTCATTGCTTGCTGCAAAATATGTAAATAACTACATAGGTTGTACTGTATTGTACAAGGAATATAGTTTCATACAATCAGCAAGGTGAATCAAAGAATACATCCATGCATGTATGCATGGTCCTAAAATTGTGTGCAAGGAATCTATGTTTTGAAAGCAGCCCAAAAGTAAACTTAGTCAATCACTGTGGGGGAGGATTGACATAATGATTATTGTGTTTACCTCACGGACACAAAGTACAGTGTTAGATTATCACCTTTGGGAAATTGGCTAGGCTTAAAATGGTCCAGAAGGGCAGCTAGCCTAATACTTACCTATGAACCTATGTACTGGCAGAATGTATTTTCTATGAAATGTCGGAGTCAATGCCATTTCTATGAATGGGAGTTTAAAGGCAGAGAAGTTTACTGTTTATAGCTTCATTGGTGTTTACTAGGCTAACAACCACAAGGGCCTTTTTAAGCCTAGCCATGCATCCCAAATGTCTGACAAGTTCATTCATAGTGGGTTGTCCATGTTGTCTATTTTCATTATGTGACTGTATTGTTTTGTTTGGCAAATGGCTATCAGAGTTTGTGCTATAAAATTTGAAATAAAAGCTTTAAATTAAAACCAAATGTCTGTAATCACTGTAGAAGTAAAAAAGAAAATAGTATCACACTGACAGATTTTAACAGTGTTTATGGTAACTGGGGAGAAATAGCCAAGTAATGGGACACAGGAATGATTGTGGGGCACTGCTGAGGGTTGGTCTATTACCCTGCCCAAGGGCTTATTTGACCATGATCCAGTTCTTACTGGTACGTACTATTTTTTACTCATTCTTTTTTGCTGCTGTGATTTTTGTGCCAGGGTTAAATTTTATTTTGAATATATTCCTAATGCATATGCTGTCCATTCCTCTTTTGCTTTGAGCAAAAATACAAATACAAAGTTTGTATTTAATTGCCAAAACTACTACCATGATGCTTAAAGCTATAACCCCATAATTCAGCAAGCTCTGCACGGTGTGCAGGAATAGTGCATGAGTTCCAGGAACTAGCTCCTGGCACGTGCAAGTTTGCTACTGCACTATTGCTGCATGGACACAGCTCCTGTATGCTAATTACACCATTTGCAAGTGAAAAACATGCAAATGAGGTGAATTAACGATCCAGGAAGCTGGCAGCCATCTGTGCAGGAGTAGTGTAACCTGCAGAAATGTGTTCAGCTAGTAACTGAGCACATTTCTGCAAACTACAATATAGAGCCATGACAGCTCCAAATAAAGGGGGTATATAATGTAGAAGGAATGCCAATGGACAAATATATGGCCATTGGCATGGAAAATTTGTTCAAAATAACAAAAAATAACTTTTTTTTTTTGGCCAGTTTTGGCCTTTTAAGCATAGGTCAGCGGAGCACAAACGGGATCAGCCAGAAAATAAAAATAAAACCTTGAACAAAGCTTTTTAGGCAAAATCACAATTTTGCCATTATAGTCAATGGCAGGCAGAAGACAACAAGGCCACTGAATAGTGGTTGTTAAGGGGGAAGGCTCAGTGTTAGACTTGTAACTAGGCATTAGCAGTCAATTCTATGCAAATGAGGGGAATGATACTGAATCACAGATTTCCCCACATTGCCAGCCAGCACCCAACCATGTAGGTGCAGGAAAACCATGGAGCAAGCCTAAGAGTTAGCTGACATCATAGAGGGGTATTTCAGGCATACTGTAAGCTTATTGGAGCTCTGTGGCTTGGGTTTGCCCTTAGCTTAGCAGAGCTAAGGAAGGGGGGGGGGGTGTCTGAAACTGCCTATCAGTGTTTACAATTTTAATCAAGGAGAACTAGCATAGCTGGTAGGTGAAATGTATCAGAATCAGCCAATTACACAGGCAGCAGCCCAGCCCAGCTAAGCACACTACTATAAACTATGCAAACACCTTTCCCTGTGTATTTTCCCACAAATTCTACACAACTGGTGTACACAAGTGGGGAAATTTTACCTAACAAAAGCAACAAAATTATAGGGACTGATTTTGCTCTCATAGATCAACATGTGGAAGAGGCTGAGGGTGGTGAGGATGACAATGCTGACGACCAACCCACAATGAGGAGAAGTAGAAGAGTGTACAGACCCAGGTAATCTACCAGGGGCTATATGAGCTGGAGATAGTGGAGCACCATAGGGTGGACAGGGACCTCCTACAGCAAATTGTTGAGCTGTGCCGGCCACGCCTTACACACAGAACCAACAGAGGGGAACCCATCCCAGTGAATACTAAGGTATGCATAGGCTTAAGAATACTAGCCACAGACACCTTCCAAAGGCCAACTGGGGATATCATGGGGATTTCACAGGCATCAGCATCTAGGGTACTCTAACCAGTTCCTGGATGCCATGTCAGCACATGCCGGTGAGCACATATATTTCCTCAACACCCATGAGGCATTGATCAGCAATATGCATCTCTTCCACCAAATAGAATACCCTGAGGTAGTGGGTGCTATAGACTGCACACACATACACATTAAAGCACCACCCGGCGAGTGAGGTAGAGTCTATATAAACTGCAAGGGCTTCCCCTCCATCATCTGCCAGGTCGTGTGCGATGCCAAGGGAATTATAATGAATGTGTGTGCTGGCAGCCCTGGAAGTTATCATGACACCCACATCTGGTATATGATGCTGCTGTACCAGAAATTTGCCAATGGGGACATCCCATATGGCCACGTGGTGGGGGATGCTGGTTATGCACTGGAGCCATGGCTGATGATACCCATCAGAAATGCACACACACACGAACAAGAACTCCATAATGAGGCACACACACAGACTAGACCAGAATCATAATAAAGTGTGTGATTGGGATGCTAAAGTCACGGTTCCGGTGCCTGGACATATCCATTGCAGCCTTGCAGTACTCACCGGCTACATGTACCCAAATTGTATGTGCCATGCTACACAATATGATCCAGCGGGAACAGCTGCAACAGGAACAGCATCAGGCAGGGCCACACAGCCCCCCACCATTGCCAAGGCCAGCACAGGCACAAAGTCACTCTGAGGAGGAACAACCTGAGCCTGCCCCTGTGGCAGAAGGAGGCATGCCCAGTATGCCCAGGCCTTGGCAAAGTGGCAACGCATAGCACATACACTGACACGGTAGGACCCCAGGGAATGACAACTCTCTCTGACTTGCACATACAGTAAAAGGGATGTCAAACATGACACTACCTGTGCTTAACCATGTATAGGGAGTGTACTATGTGCATCCGACATAGTCAGCCCACCAGCACCATCCTTAATACTGGCACAGCCACAAGGTAAGTCACTCTCACTATCAATTGCTGAATGTAGTAGTATGTTCTGCTACCTGTATCTATGGTATGAATGTGAGCATCTAAGGGAATCGGGTGGCTGAATGGGATGGCAGCAGATAGTAGACACCTATATCAGCAGCATGAAATCCTTAACAAATACTGGTGTCAACATAGTAGTCAGTACTAGGCAAGGTGACAATACCCACTGCAGGACATGTGGTGAGCCAAATGTGTGTCAATAGGACACACACATGCATGTCAGTGAGGCTCACATACCCAACAACAGTCTCAGCCAGCAGGACAGGTGTAGACAGAAAGAAAGGCTGTGCTAAGGCCTCTGATTGATGGCTATGGAGAACAACCCCCTCCCCTCCAGACCTACACAGACAGACTAAAACAGGTCAGGCAGTGGGATGTTAGTTCTGAAGGGTAAGAAGCCTGAAACTGAAATGTAGGTCAATCAAACCTAAGAACTGTAGTACACTGATATGCCTCTAGTCTGCATGATGGGTCAGAATACAGAATGAAATAGAAGCCAACAGAGTACCTGAAATACCAGTACAGTCATAGCAAATGTTTACAGTTGTCAGGTGTGCCCCCCCCCACACACACACACTCTTATGTAGAAATGTAGTAACATGTATGTGTAGGTTTAATAACAGTTAAGCACAAATTACCTAAGCTGGCCAAAGTAGCAGGATAGATTGTTGCACGTGTACAATATGCAGGGCTATGTGTGGTAGGTTGTTGTGTTTTGTATATTGTGTGAAAGCAGCCAGCATGTAGGCATGGAGGGTTGGGTCCCAGTGGCCAGTGGCCAGTACTGTTGATGACAGGCCAAGTTCTCACAACTGCAGTGCCAAACACAATGCATCCCAGCAAGACACAATCCAGCAGTAATCCATAATAAGTATTCAGATGTAATATCTGTCACCATCTGAAAGATGGAAATGGCATGAATGTGGGCCCAGACATACAAACAGTACACAGGTAGAAATACTCTAGACAGATAGTGTATAAAATGTGACTGTCAAATGGACACACCTTTGGAATTGTACATACAGGTTAGCAGCACATTAGTTGGCTGTGTAGTATGGAATACTGATGTAGTCTGGCCAAATACTGGGAGGCCACAAAAGGCACAGGAATGTAGTACCGAGAAACCAATTATGTCCCTGCAGAAGCCAGCATAAGTGGAATGCCCCACGCATATCTGTGAGTCAGCTTCAAGTAGCTTCCATAGAACACATGCACCCAGCTCACCCCACCATCAACCACAGGTACCTCAAAGGTCATAACCCTGCTGTTGGGAATGAGTACAATATGACCCCCACCTCTGTATGGGAATAGCCACAGAATGCAGCATGCTGAAGAGGTGTCCCATACAGGTGTGTCCCTAGCTGTAAGCAGCACCCTTTCAGCATCCACACCAATGGATCAATAAGAACAGAAACTATTGACATTAACACCTTGCACACCTACCCTGTCACCCCAGGGGAATACAGTGGCTTGCAGCCTGGGACTGTAGGAGTGACACAATGCACTGGGCTGCTACAGATGGCCTGCATCACTACCAAATGCCCTACAGTCCTTTGATAAAGGCCTGTGTCTCACCCATACTGCCAATTTATGTTATCTCATGGACTCCCAAATAACAACACAACACAATAATTAGAACACAGGGCTAGCGCTTTCAATGAATCTTCATCAGGCCTGATGAAGATTCGTTGAAAGCACTAGCCCTGTGTTCTAATTATTTTAATAAACGTGGTTTCTACTGGACGCTTGGATTTATTTTTACATGCTGGCTGCGTGTTTTTTCTACAAGCTATTGCCCAGTGGATGAGTAGGTTTGAATGAACACTCTATGGTGATTTTGACTCTTTTTTATTGGATTAAGAGTTTGCAAAGTAAAGCGGTTTGTAGGTTACAGCTTCGTTTCTTTTTGTGGAACATTTGGTTACCTTTTGTGACTGACTTGAATTGAACACAGCAAGTATACTTCCCACTATTTAAGCCTGTTTTTTTGTTGTATTTTATAGGTCTTGTTTATTATCAGGCTAACAGAGTGTAGTGAGCATTATTTTCTGTTTTTAACTTATCAGATATAGTTTGCATAGTGTTCAGAAGAGGATAGAATGGTAGGGGGGGGGTAGAAGCATGGATGCCATGGAGTGTGTGATGTCTGAAACTCAGATGTGTGCACATACTATCCCTGCCTGCAAACACAGGAATGGGTGGCTACAAACCTGCTCATAAACCACAGTGTGAAGGGGTAATGACCAGAAGTATGAGCCCTGCCTCTGGGTAACCTGTGTGAATCTTTACAGCTGTGAGGTATGGCCACAGCAGGATATGGCCATACTGTCATGTCAATAGATGTACAAGCATGGGATCCTCAGTCACCACAGTACCAAGGTGCTGAATGATTTACACAGACCCTACAGCAAGGATCTGCAGCTCCCCCACCAGAATGGCATGATTGTGCAAGAATATGTAGGCTCCACAATACTGGACACAACTTCATTCATTCCCCAGGAAATTACTGCAAACAAATATGTATACCTGTCAGTAGTTGATGACATAAAACATCACCGTTTAAAACAGTACTTATGTCTGAATATCTCTGCTAACACCAAAACCATGTAGCAGAAGCAGCACAGACACAATTAGTTACAGTATCCCATTATCCTTTGCCCGTTGTGACCCCATATTCTCAACCAATCTACAGATATCCTGCAGAAAAAGGTTGCTAGCTGTACGTGTAGAACACAAATGCCTGCACTGGAGTACAGTCTACCTGGAATGGATTTACACATTCAGTACACCAAATCATACTGGGGATGCCCCCACACTTAGATACATGAATCCCATGTCTGACAAAATACTGAAAGGTCATACTGGGCATGCTCCCACACTTAACAGAAATGAAGCCCATGTCTGGCAACAACAGTGAACTACACATATCTGTCAGTCACAGATGTTTGTGCACACACTCCACATTGCACACCAGTCATGCTTTGCACACACATTGGATAGGAATACACACATATATCCAAGTACAACACACTATAATAGGCCAAACATACACATACATAGATGTGCAGAAGAGAATGACAGACAGTGACAAAAAGCTTCCCATCATGAGGCCTGTCCCACCCAGCACACATCCAGTTGGCCAATACCACATGATGCGCAAATGTCTATCACTGTAGACATTTGCTTCCAGTAGCCCTCAGCACTATAGTGTTTGTGGTGCTTGTGATAACTGTGTAACATGACTGTACAAGTCATTATTCATCTAGCAGTTGTATACATGTTCCTGTCAAATGTAAACCTGTGTGTGACTGAGTGTTGTGTGTGTGCTTCCAGACGAATGGTTTATGGCCCATTCACACACACTGCACTTCCCCATTGCCCTACTTTGGCAAGCCTGCTGATGTCATTCACCTTGAAATACACCTTTGGAAAATTGCTAGCCCTATAAGCTCTGTGCCACGTGTGTGTGTGTGTGTAAGTGTGTGTGTGTGTGTAGGGATCAATGCTTTTCAGGCCAGTCACAGTCACTACACTTTCCATTGTCCTACTTTGGCAAGCCTGCTGATGTCATTCACTTTACACCTTGGGGGAAAGATTATCCCTATAAGCTCTGTGGTGCATGCTATAACTGCGTAATGCTATAGTGTGATGTACTAGTTAGGTAGAAGTTCTAATCCCAGACAGGGCAACTGTGAAGCTTAGAGTTTGTGTGTGTAAGGATCAATGCATTCGAGATCATTCACAGTCACTACACTTTCCATTGCCCTACTTTAGCAAGCCTGTTGATGTCATTCACCTTGACATACACCTTTGGAGAAAAGCTAGCCCTGTAAGCTCCATGGTGCATGCTATAACTGCATAATGCTATAGTGTGAGGTACTACTTAGGTAGAAGTTCTAATCCCATACATGACAACTGTGAGACTGTGTGTGTGTGTGTGTGTGTGTGTGTGTGTGTGTGTGTGTGTGTGTGTGTGTGTGTGTGTGTTTGTTTGCGTGTGAATGGATCAATGCTTTTGAGGCCAGTCACAGTCACTACACTTTCCATTGCCCTACTTTGACAAGCCTGTTGATGCCATTCACCTTGAAATACACCTTTGGAGAAGGGCTAGCCCTATAAGCTCTGCGGCATGTGCTATAACTGCAAAATGCTATAGTGTGATGTATCTAGTTAGGTAGGAGTTTTAATCCCAAACATGGCAATTGTGAGACTCTGTGTATGTGTTTGTGTGTGTGTGAAGGGATCAATGCTTTTGAGGCCAGTCACTACACTGTCCATTGCCTTACTTTGGCAACCTGCTGATGTCATTCACCTTGAAATACACCTTTGGAGAAAGACTAGCCCTATAAGCTCAGCGGCGAGTGATATAACTGTGTAATACTATAGTGTGATGTGCTAGTTAGGTAGGAGTTTTAATCCCAGACATGGTAACTGTGAGACTATGTGTGTGTGTGTGTGTGTGTGTGTGTGTGTGTGTGTGTGTGTGTGTGTGTGTGTGTGTGTGTGTGTGTGTTTGTCATCAGTATTCTGAGTGGAGGTAGCTGTGATTGTGGAATGTCAGGACTCAATGTGGGGTGGGTTTTGTAATTTTTTTATATTGAGGACCTACTATATGTCACAATGTCCACCTTACAAGAACAATAGATGTCAAATGGCAGAAAGGCTGGTGTAGACAATCCATTCCCCTACATGTGACATTATGGATTGTGGAGCAATATAGGCAACCCTTGTATTACCTAGAGAACACTCTCCACCCATGTCTCATACACAAACACATTTGGCTAGGCAACAACCACTGTGCTGGTAGTTCCCTGCATATTGCTCACATATATTACCATGGTGTGATTGCAGTGGACTACAGAAGACATGGCACCCTGTTCAATTCCTACAATAGGCAAATGATTGCTTACATTGGTCCTTTTCTATGTTCCCCACTGGACGCCTGCAACAACTGTAGAGTTAACAAATGTAACCCACAAAGGAAATACCATGTCTTATATACATTCCCTGTATGGACAGATGCTACTAACACCAGTGAATACCTGTATCATGTTGTCACTGTAGGTACAGGATCAACCTCAGTTCCATAGCCAGTTCTCACCACATGAGGTCAGGAATGCCACATCAGATGATAACAATCTGTCCACGCAACATGCCCCAGACACCCCAGGCACACTTCCACATGTCACAGAACATGCATGTGGGACATGTGCGCAACCATGACACCATCCATGTTATGGAATATAGAACACATACATGGCAAGCATTGCATAGCACTGACCACCCACAATAGTAATCCAGACAAGTGGATGGTGAATACAGCACCCACCTGTGAGGGCCAATCCAGGGACTACACTCTTGAGCCACACTCCAGACCATTGTCATGTGGCCTGATGCCAAGGTATACCCTTTGCCTAGCCTTGTACAGCCTTTTGGCACAGTCAACTACTACACAACTTTGAAGCAGTGAACCCATGCATGTCAGTACTGGCAAATCTGTGGCTGTGTGATACCTGCATAATACTGTAGTATAGCAAACTAGTTAGTCAGGAATTCTAATCCTGACCAGGCCAACTGTGATAATGTGTGTGTGATTCCCTGAGAGAGTATGGTTGTTTCTTCCTTGACACCTGCTTTTGTGGACAGCCACATGTACTACACTTACCTTATCCCACCTTTATCACTGTTGCTGATGTAACTCACCTTCAAAGATACCTTTGGACAGCTCTCCAACATGTAAGTTCTGTGGTGCATGCAATAACTGCATAAAAATGTAATAGCAATACATATTAAGGCAGAGGTTTGAAACCCCGTTCTGGTAAGTGTGTGACACAAACATGCTTAGCTCTTACTTTGTCTCTGTCTGTCTCTCTCACTCCCTCTCTGGTGGATGTGGAAAAGTACACCTGCATTGCTTAGGCAGCAACTTGTGTTTTGTAAGTGATGCTCATGATCAGCTGATGGCCTGTGCATGAATTGCAGTCCCCCACTAGCTGATTGCATGTGGAACAGATGTGGTAACATTCCCATAGCCAATTGCATGAAAACACACTCCTATAACTAGGAACATCATGTGGGTGTTGGCCCTTTTCATTCACTGTGAGTCGGTGTTTGCCAAACAGCATCACAGAGGGTACTGGGATATACCACTTACAACATACACTGTAGAGCATACCCCCAACCATACCAAATTGCTTTGTTTTTACCGAGTTTTGGGGTCCAAATGAAGGGGTGCCATGATTCCTGAGTGACACCCCTTCATTTCTGATTTTTTTTCTTTCATTTATTTAATTTTTCACGCTGTTTTGGCTGACGTTATCACACTCAATGACGTCAGCTCCATTAGGGCTGCCAGCCAGTCAGAATGAGCCCAAAGAGCTCATGTTGTGCACACATTTCCGGCTGGTCCTGGCTGCTTGGATTATCGGCAGCACTTTCAAATGTGCGAGCGTAGGAGCCTCTTGTAGTGGATTGCCTGTCGGTTTTTATACTGAACCATCTGTACTGTTATTTCAGTGTTCCAGCCCTCATCTTGGGGGCTCCTGAAGTCAATTTCTCTCCCCTCTCCCTCTGTCATCACCACCATGAAATAAATGTACTTGCTCTTTCTCTCTACACAGTCCACGGTCTTCATACTGGAGAAATGAAGCTCTTTAATATGAGTTGGTTCAGTGGAGGGGATTGGAAGTAGAGGTGACAGATCTTCCTGCTGTTTAGGAGGTAAAAACAAAAGTCCTTCATCCATCAAGTGTTTTGGGGAGCTATTTTACATTATTTATGGCAGCCTTTGTTTCAATGAACATTATGGTAGTGGTCTGTTAGAACATTTGTCCAGCACATTCTGGACTTTGGTGTCATCACCCGAATAAGCAGATTTCTTTTTTCTACTGCTTAGTCTTTGGTGTTCATCTCATTGACTGTCTGATGTAGAAGCAGCTGTTTTTACTCTTGGTTGACTTTTCCCTGCTCTTTATTGGGCCTTCATCATGAACTGCCTTTATTTCTGTTGGTGTGATGATTTTTTTTTCATGCCCTGTAGTTAAATATATTTTATTTGTAGCTTGTTTCTATATTCCAAAATTCTAGTACTCTTTGTTTTCAAACTTGACTCTGTCAATGTATGAAGAAGTCAAGTGACTGGATGGTAATGCTTAATGATTTCACAGTTAGTAAAGAGACGTGTATGTGTGTGTGTGTGTGTGTGTGTGTGTGTGTGTGTGTGTGTGTGTGTGTGTGTGTGTGTGTGTGTGTGTGTGTGTGTGTGTGTGTGTGTGTGTGTGTGTGTGTGTGTGTGTGTGTGTGTGTGTGTGTGAGTGAAAATGCGCCCATGTAATACACCTGGCAAAAAGAGCCTAAAGTCCCTAGCCACCACCACTTGTGAACTTTGTCTACATTTTTTGTGATAACAGTTGAGAGCTATGGTGAGAACAAAATTTGTGTTCCCCCATTACTGGCTTTTTGTCCATTTTTTTTGTGCTAAGAGGTTGTGAGCTATGGTGAGTGAGAACTGAATTTGCATTCCCCCATTATTGGCTTGTCTTTGTTCAGGTTTTTTATACTAAGGGGTTGAGTGCATGGTGAGAAGTGAGAACTGAATTCACTAAATGATAGCCATTAAGTTTCTGCTGATTTGGCATAGTGGTATGTTGCTGTCACTGTAGTGCATATGGTCCTGGTTTCAAGGCTTGCCAGTGAAATGCATGGTGGTAACACATTTTATTCTA